>NC_092111.1:45840447-45908001 GCF_045679555.1 Salvelinus alpinus | reverse complement strand
TCAGGACAAGTGGACACAAGGCTGTCCATGGCTCAGGACAAGTGGACACAAGGCTGTCCATGGCTCAGGACAAGTGGACACAAGGCTGTCCATGGCTCAGGACAAGTGGACACAAGGCTGTCCATGGCTCAGGACAAGTGGACACAAGGCTGTCCATGGCTCAGGACAAGTGGACACAAGGCTGTCCATGGCTCAGGACAAGTGGACACAAGGCTGTCCATGACTCAGGACAAGTGGACACAAGGCTGTCCATGGCTCAGGACAAGTGGACACAAGGCTGTCCATGGCTCAGGACAAGTGGACACAAGGCTGTCCATGACTCAGGACAAGTGGACACAAGGCTGTCCATGGCTCAGGACAAGTGGACACAAGGCTGTCCATGGCTCAGGACAAGTGGACACAAGGCTGTCCATGGCTCAGGACAAGTGGACACAAGGCTGTCCATGGCTCAGGACAAGTGGACACAAGGCTGTCCATGGCTCAGGACAAGTGGACACAAGGCTGTCCATGACTCAGGACAAGTGGACACAAGGCTGTCCATGGCTCAGGACAAGTGGACACAAGGCTGTCCATGGCTCAGGACAAGTGGACACAAGGCTGTCCATGGCTCAGGACAAGTGGACACAAGGCTGTCCATGGCTCAGGACAAGTGGACACAAGGCTGTCCATGGCTCAGGACAAGTGGACACAAGGCTGTCCATGGCTCAGGACAAGTGGACACAAGGCTGTCCATGGCTCAGGACAAGTGGACACAAGGCTGTCCATGACTCAGGACAAGTGGACACAAGGCTGTCCATGACTCAGGACAAGTGGACACAAGGCTGTCCATGGCTCAGGACAAGTGGACACAAGGCTGTCCATGGCTCAGGACAAGTGGACACAAGGCTGTCCATGACTCAGGACAAGTGGACACAAGGCTGTCCATGGCTCAGGACAAGTGGACACAAGGCTGTCCATGACTCAGGACAAGTGGACACAAGGCTGTCCATGACTCAGGACAAGTGGACACAAGGCTGTCCATGACTCAGGACAAGTGGACACAAGGCTGTCCATGGCTCAGGACAAGTGGACACAAGGCTGTCCATGGCTCAGGACAAGTGGACACAAGGCTGTCCATGGCTCAGGACAAGTGGACACAAGGCTGTCCATGACTCAGGACAAGTGGACACAAGGCTGTCCATGGCTCAGGACAAGTGGACACAAGGCTGTCCATGACTCAGGACAAGTGGACACAAGGCTGTCCATGGCTCAGGACAAGTGGACACAAGGCTGTCCATGACTCAGGACAAGTGGACACAAGGCTGTCCATGGCTCAGGACAAGTGGACACAAGGCTGTCCATGGCTCAGGACAAGTGGACACAAGGCTGTCCATGGCTCAGGACAAGTGGACACAAGGCTGTCCATGGCTCAGGACAAGTGGACACAAGGCTGTCCATGACTCAGGACAAGTGGACACAAGGCTGTCCATGACTCAGGACAAGTGGACACAAGGCTGTCCATGGCTCAGGACAAGTGGACACAAGGCTGTCCATGGCTCAGGACAAGTGGACACAAGGCTGTCCATGGCTCAGGACAAGTGGACACAAGGCTGTCCATGGCTCAGGACAAGTGGACACAAGGCTGTCCATGGCTCAGGACAAGTGGACACAAGGCTGTCCATGGCTCAGGACAAGTGGACACAAGGCTGTCCACGGCTCAGGACAAGTGGACACAAGGCTGTCCACGGCTCAGCTCAGTTGCGAGGAGGAAGAACTTTGCAGCTGTATCTGATATATAAACAATGCCATGCTGGTGGGTGGCAACATTCAAATAAAACTCAAACCTGAAACAAATTAATGTCTATGTCATATTATAGGAAAAGACACTGCATTCAAACAGATTGGCACGAAGTGGGCACCTCGGATTTGTAACTTCAAGCCCTAATATATCATACTTTGACTAAAAATGATGACTTATTGACTTAAATCGTTGCAACATCATGGGGAAGCTCTGCCCATCGTCTTTCAGCACAGAAAAAGGCTATTTCTACTGGTGTGGCCGTTTAAACTCCTGGCAGCTGTGTCTGGAATGGAACACTATTCTTTACATAGCGCACTATGGTCACTGTTCAAATGTAGTCCACTATATAGGGAGTAGGGTCCCAAGTAGTGCACTATATAGGGTCCTGGTGAAATGTAGTGCACTATATAGGGAATAGGGTCCCAAGTAGTGCACTATATAGGGTCCTGGTGAAATGTAGTGCACTATATAGGGAATAGGGTCCCAAGTAGTGCACTATATAGGGTCCTGGTGAAATGTAGTGCACTATATAGGGAATAGGGTGCCATTTGGGACGCAGACAAGGTCTACATTACGACAGACAGAGGCTGAGAACATGTTTTTCAGTTCTGAATATTTCACATCTCTCTCCACATCTCTCTCCACATCTCTCTCCACATCTCTCTCCACGTCTCTCTCCACATCTCTCTCCACGTCTCTCTCCACATCTCTCTCCACATCTCTCTCCACATCTCTCTCCACGTCTCTCTCCACGTCTCTCTCCACATCTCTCTCCACATCTCTCTCCACATCTCTCTCCACATCTCTCTCCACATCTCTCTCCACATCTCTCTCCACATCTCTCTCCACATCTCTCTCCACATCTCTCTCCACGTCTCTCTCCACATCTCTCTCCACATCTCTCTCCACATCTCTCTCCACATCTCTCTCCACATCTCTCTCCACGTCTCTCTCCACATCTCTCTCCACGTCTCTCTCCACATCTCTCTCCACATCTCTCTCCACATCTCTCTCCACGTCTCTCTCCACATCTCTCTCCACGTCTCTCTCCACATCTCTCTCCACATCTCTCTCCACATCTCTCTCCACATCTCTCTCCACATCTCTCTCCACATCTCTCTCCACATCTCTCTCCACATCTCTCTCCACATCTCTCTCCACATCTCTCTCCACGTCTCTCTCCACATCTCTCTCCACGTCTCTCTCCACATCTCTCTCCACATCTCTCTCCACATCTCTCTCCACATCTCTCTCCACATCTCTCTCCACATCTCTCTCCACATCTCTCTCCACGTCTCTCTCCACATCTCTCTCCACATCTCTCTCCACATCTCTCTCCACATCTCTCTCCACATCTCTCTCCACGTCTCTCTCCACGTCTCTCTCCACGTCTCTCTCCACATCTCTCTCCACGTCTCTCTCCACATCTCTCTCCACATCTCTCTCCACGTCTCTCTCCACGTCTCTCTCCACGTCTCTCTCCACATCTCTCTCCACATCTCTCTCCACATCTCTCTCCACATCTCTCTCCACATCTCTCTCCACGTCTCTCTCCACGTCTCTCTCCACATCTCTCTCCACATCTCTCTCCACATCTCTCTCCACATCTCTCTCCACATCTCTCTCCACGTCTCTCTCCACGTCTCTCTCCACGTCTCTCTCCACGTCTCTCTCCACGTCTCTCTCCACGTCTCTCTCCACGTCTCTCTCCACGTCTCTCTCCACGTCTCTCTCCACATCTCTCTCCACATCTCTCTCCACATCTCTCTCCACATCTCTCTCCACATCTCTCTCCACGTCTCTCTCCACGTCTCTCTCCACGTCTCTCTCCACGTCTCTCTCCACATCTCTCTCCACATCTCTCTCCACATCTCTCTCCACATCTCTCTCCACATCTCTCTCCACATCTCTCTCCACATCTCTCTCCACATCTCTCTCCACATCTCTCTCCACATCTCTCTCCACATCTCTCTCCACATCTCTCTCCACGCTTGGCTTGTGTTTGCTTAAAAGTTTAATGCTCAGAAGTCGATGCCGTAGAGAAATGTTTCAGAGAGGCGCGAGGGAAAATAAAACACAACCTCAAGTCATCAGATGAATGATTTAACATCCTAGTTGAAGATAATTCAAAAAAAATTCATCTTGAATTGCTGAAAGTCCATGAGGAATGTACTTTTAGTATAAAATCCAACATAAAGCACCTACAAGCTGTTTTCTTTGTCCTTGAAAGCAGGTTTAGCGTAACTTGTAATAATGGAGAAAAAAAATCTGTATGTACTCTAACATGTAATTTGCTATGAATGGTTGTCAGTTCCGTTTTAAAATGTCCTTTGTGGTCGCTGCTTATTAAGTCTTTAAAAATAATAATGACCGTTAAAAAGGTAAAAATCCTGTATCTCGAGGTACCTATAGCGCACTTCACAATGGTTATTACAACGGGTGTGTCCCCAAAAGTGACCTTATTCCATAAATAGTGGACGACTTTTAACCAGGCCCATACGTCTCTGGTCCAAAGTAGAGCCCATACGTCTCTGGTCCAAAGTAGAGCCAACACGTCTCTGGTCCAAAGTAGAGCCCACACGTCTCTGGTCCAAAGAAGAGCCCACACGTCTCTGGTCCAAAGTAGAGCCCATACGTCTCTGGTCCAAAGTAGAGCCCACACGTCTCTGGTCCAAAGTAGAGCCCATACGTCTCTGGTCCAAAGTAGGGCCCACACGTCTCTGGTCCAAAGAAGAGCCCACACGCCTCTGGTCCAAAGTAGGGCCCACACGTCTCTGGTCCAAAGTAGAGCCCATACGTCTCTGGTCCAAAGTGGTGTACTATGTAGGCCGGGACATAGGTTTCCATTTGGGAAGCAGCCCATGCCAGTGTTTGACAGGAATGTATTATGCTTTTGAAGTGCTGAAAGCAAGTCTGATAGGGTAAGATCTCCTGCTGGGTGTATCAAAGGGCTTTAGTTTCTAAGCACACACACATACACACACAAGCAAGCACCACACACACACACCACACACACACACACACCACACACACACCACCAACACCCTCCAGATAATATCTGTATTTTCTGACCTTTCCCGGATAAAAGGTATTGACATAGAAATACATCTTAGAAATTCAAAGTGAGATCCAAAGTTTCTGAGTTCAAACAGCTCTATCGCCGCACCAAACAATAAAATAAGTAACTTTCTCTTTGGAAGAGGAAGCATAGAGTGCCGTTTGATGCCATGAAGTGTAGGCCTTCATTGTAAATAAGAGTTAGTTCTTAAAACTTTTTTGGGATAGGGGGCAGCATTTTCACTTTTGGATGAATAGCGTGCCCAAAGTGAACTGCCTCCTACTCTGTCACAAATGCTAATATATGCATATTATTATTACTATTGGATAGAAAACACAGTTTCTAAAACTGTTTGAATGATGTCTGTGAGTATAACAGAACTCATATGGCAGGCGAAATTCTGAGAAAAAATCCACACAGGAAGTGGGATATCTGAGGCTGGTCGATTTTCAACTCATCGCCTATTGAAAACACAGTAGGATATGGATCTGTTTGCACTTCCTACGGCTTCCACTAGATGTCAACCGTCTATAGAAACTTGAATGAGACTTCTACTGTGTTGTGGGGCTGAATAAGAGCTGAATTAGTCAGTGGTCTGGCAGAGAGCCAAGTCCTGGTCACCGCATTTCAAATGGTAGCCATTTGCGTTCCATTACTTCTACAGACACAAAGGAATTCTCCGGTTGGAACGTTATTGAAGATTTATGATAACAACATCCTAAAGATTGATTCTATACTTAGTTTGAAATGTTTCTTCGTCCTGTAATATAACTTTTTAAAGTTTTTGTCCGAAGTTATGCAGGGACCTGCACGAGCGTTTGGATATGTGTACTAAACGAGCTAACAAAAGTAGCTACTTGGACATTATCGAACAACACAACAATTTATTGTGGAACTATGACTCCTGGGAGTGCATTCTGATGAAGATCATCAAAGGTAAGGGAATATTTATATTGCAATTTCTGATTTATGTTGACTCCAACATGGCGGATTAATTAATTAATTTTCTGAGCGCCGTCTCAGATTATTGCATGGTTTGCTTTTTCCGTACAGTGTTTTTTAAATCTGACAAGGCGGTTGCATTAAGAACACGTGTATCTTTAATTCTATGTAAAACATGTATCTTTCATCAAAGTTTATGATGAGTATTTATTTTACTTGACGTGGCTCTCTGCAATTTCTCCAGATATTTTGAGGCATTTCTGAACATGGAGCCAATGTAAACCGAGATTTGTGGATATAAATATGCACATTATCGAACAAAACATAAATGTATTGTGTAACATGAAGTCCTATGAGTGTCATCTGATGAAGATCATCAAATGTTAGTGATAAATTGTATCTCTATTTCTGCTTAAAGAACAATCTTTAATTCTAGCGTCCCGCCTGTCCCAGAGAAGTTTAACTGACTTGCCTAGTTACATTTTGAAAAAGTATTAAATAACAGAAAAGAGTGGCTTATCAGAAATGCGATCTTTATGTAATACATGTATCACTAGCCACTTTAAACTATGCCACTTTATGTTTACATACCCTACAGTACTCATCTCATATGTATATACCGTACTCTATACCATCTACTGCATCTTGCCTATGCCGTTCTGTACCATCACTCATTCATATATCTTTATGTACATATTCTTTATCCCTTTACACTTGTGTGTATAAGGTAGTAGTTGTGGAATTGTTAGGTTACTTGTTAGATATTACTGCATTGTTGGAACTAGAAGCACAAGCTTTTCGCTACACTCGCATTAACATCTGCTAACCATGTGTATGTGACAAATAAAATGTGATTTGAAATGATGATGCATATTAATTGCTTGCAAACAAATATTTATTTTCTACCCACACCTGAAGCACAATCACTGTCTCAGATTCGCAGGTGGTGGACTTGAGAGGTTGCTGTTTTACCTGAATTCAAACCAAAAACCAATGAAGAAGTCTGCTGCATTCTAGCCAATGAGAGGGCAGATCCAACTGTGACCAACAGCACAACTAGTTGTTTTAGTGTCTGTAGAAAAGAGGTAGATTAGGGCCCAATGGAGCTGAATATCAGTCAGCATCTCTTTCTATGTATAGATTTTTGTCTGCATATCTATCTATCTATCTATCTATCTATCTATCTATCTATCTATCTATCTATCTATCTATCTATCTATCTCTCTCTCTCTCTCTCTCTCTCTCTCTCTCTCTCTCTCTCTCTCTCTCTCTCTCTCTCTCTCTCTCTCTCTCTCTCTCTCTCTCTCTCTCTCTCTCTCTCTCTCTCTCTCTCTCTCTCTCTCTCTCTCTCTCTCTCTCTCTCTCTCTCTCTCTCTCTCTCTCTCTCTCTCTCTCTCTCTCTCTCTCTCTCTCTCTCTCTCTCTATTAATCAGGTGTGTTTTATTTAGGCCAGAGGTATTTGTTATGTCATGAACCTCAGTCTATTGTGGCGCTGGAACATTCACATTGAGCCAGTGCCATTTACAACAGCAGAGTTGCTGTTGTAAACAGCAGAGTTGTAAACAATTATTCCATAATTCTATGGAAGAAGACAGGCAGACATTACTTTGTGCACCACTTTTAACCAGGGCCCATAAGGGGCCCATAGTGCAATTATTTTGACCAGAGTCCTATGTAGGGATTAGGTTGCCCTTTGTGGACACAGTCATATAGTTATCAAAGGAAAAGCTGTCCATTCCCCTACTATTCCCTGTGAGTTTCTAATGAGCAGGAGTTCAAACAGAGTGGATCGCTGGGACCTGGGAGCTCAGGTCTGAAACGTTCATATTTACATTTTTACCCCATTTCATTTAATGACATTTCAGAGCCTGATTTGAATTGGCCACGTTCTTCTTCTCTGAGCAAGTCGACCTTAATCCCAATCTAATTAGTAATTATGCTCAGAGGTTGATTGCACCAATCCTCTCAGGCAGACAGAGAAGACCAATTACTCTCTTATGTGGAGTACCTTTAATCTCCCTTATCTTCCTCAGGTTGGGAACCAATCAGGACGTACAGGGGAAGCTTGGGAACCAATCAGGACGTACAGGGGAAGCTTGGGAACCAATCAGGACGTACAGGGGAAGCTTGGGAACCAATCAGGACTTACAGGGGAAGCTTGGGAACGAATCAAAGGAGTCAGAAGCACCCAGGATGGACCTTTCTCTTTCAATAACACATGCAGATATGTGACCAACAGGAACACATGGAGAGGAGGACATCATGTGACCAACAGGAACAAATGGAGCGGAGGACATCATGTGACCAACAGGAACAAATGGAGAGGAGGACATCATGTGACCAACAGGAACAAATGGAGCGGAGGACATCATGTGACCAACAGGAACAAATGGAGAGGAGGACATCATGTGACCAACAGGAACAAATGGAGTGGAGGACATCATGTGACCAACAGGAACAAATGGAGAGGAGGACATCATTTGACCAACAGGAACACATGGAGAGGAGGACATCATGTGACCAACAGGAACAAATGGAGCGGAGGACATCATGTGACCAACAGGAACACATGGAGAGGAGGACATCATGTGACCAACAGGAACACATGGAGAGGAGGACATCATGTGACCAACAGGAACAAATGGAGCGGAGGACAGGAACATATGGAGCGGAGGACAGGGACACATGGAGCGGAGGACAGGAACATATGGAGCGGAGGACAGGGACATATGGAGCGGAGGACAGGGACACATGGAGCGGAGGACAGGAACATATGGAGCGGAGGACAGGGACATATAGAGTGGAGGACAGAACAACATAGACTGGAGGACATCATGTGACCAACAGGAACACATGGAGTGGAGGACAGGAACATTTAGAGCGGAGGACAGAACCACATGGAGTGGAGGACAGGAACACATGGAGTGGAGGACAAAAATACATGGAGTGGAGGGCAGGAACATATAGAGCGGAGGACAGGAACACACGGAGCGAAGGACATCATGTGACCAACAGGAACACATTGAGTGGAGGGCAGGAACATATGGAGTGGAGGGCAGGAACATATAGAGCGGAGGACAGGAACACACGGAGCGGAGGACATCATGTGACCAACAGGAACACATGGAGTGGAGGACAGAAACACATGGAGTGGAGGAAAGGAACATATGGAGTGGAGGGCAGGAACATATGGAGCGGAGGACAGGAACACATGGAGTGGAGGACAGGAACACATGGAGCGGAGGACATCATGTGACCAACAGGAACACATGGGGCGGAGGACATCATGTGACCAACAGGAACACATGGAGCGGAGGACATCATGTGACCAACAGGAACACAATGAGAGGAGGACATCATGTGACCAACAGGAACACATGGAGAGGAGGACATCATGTGACCAACAGGAACACATGGAGAGGAGGACATCATGTGACCAACAGGAACAAATGGAGAGGAGGACATCATGTGACCAACAGGAACACATGGAGAGGAGGACATCATGTGACCAACAGGAACACATGGGGCGGATGACATCATGTGACCAACAGGAACACATGGAGCGGAGGACATCATGTGACCAACAGGAACACAATGAGAGGAGGACATCATGTGACCAACAGGAACACATGGGGCGGAGGACATCATGTGACCAACAGGAACACATGGAGCGGAGGACATCATGTGACCAACAGGAACACAATGAGAGGAGGACATCATGTGACCAACAGGAACAAATGGAGCGGAGGACAGGAACATATGGAGTGGAGGGCAGGAACATATAGAGCGGAGGACAGGAACACATGGAGCGGAGGACATCATGTGACCAACAGGAACACATGGGGCGGAGGACATCATGTGACCAACAGGAACACATGGAGCGGAGGACATCATGTGACCAACAGGAACACAATGAGAGGAGGACATCATGTGACCAACAGGAACACATGGAGAGGAGGACATCATGTGACCAACAGGAACACATGGAGAGGAGGACATCATGTGACCAACAGGAACAAATGGAGAGGAGGACATCATGTGACCAACAGGAACACATGGAGAGGAGGACATCATGTGACCAACAGGAACAAATGGAGAGGAGGACATCATGTGACCAACAGGAACAAATGGAGCGGAGGACATCATGTGAACAACAGGAACAAATGGAGAGGAGGACATCATGTGACCAACAGGAACACATGGAGAGGAGGACATCATGTGACCAACAGGAACAAATGGAGCGGAGGACAGGAACATATGGAGCGGAGGACAGGAACATATGGAGCGGAGGACAGGAACATATGGAGTGGAGGACAGGAACATATGGAGCGGAGGACAGGAACATATGGAGTGGAGGACAGGAACATATGCAGTGGAGGACAGGAACATATAGAGCGGAGGACAGGAACACATAGAGTGGAGGACAGGAACATATAGAGTGGAGGACAGGAACATATGGAGCGGAGGACATCATGTGACCAACAGGAACACATGGGGCGGAGGACAGGAACACATGGAGCGGAGGACAGGAACATATTAGACTGTTTAAGGGAGCAATCCTCAGTTCTAAATGCTTGGATCTAGTTGTCAGCTCTACACTCTGCACCGTTGTTCATCCACCTGCCTTCCCTCCATATAGGCTCCATTATGAGGGTTCCACTCCAATTCCTACTCAGTGATGGCATGGAATGAAATATTTGGTAATGGAGGCCTGCTTGCAGACAATTAAAACTTATTGAGGGCAGGGGGCAGCTTTTTCACTTTCGGGAAAAATAGCATGCCAAAATTCAACTGCTTGCTACTCATCCCCAGAATATAAGATATGCATATTGTTAGTAGATTTGGATAGAAAACACGCTGAAGTTTCTAAAACTGTTTGAATCATGTCTGTGAGAATAACAGAACTTATGTAGCAGGCAAAACCCTGAGGACAAACCATTCAGAATTTGTATTTTTTTCGTACCACAGATCTGTCTCTCCATCCCCCACCACTAACCCCAGCAGTCGTACCACAGATCTGTCTCTCCATCCCCACCACTAACCCCAGCAGTCGTACCACAGATCTGTCTCTCCATCCCCCACCACTAACCCCAGCAGTCGTACCACAGATCTGTCTCTCCATCCCCACCACTAACCGCAGCAGTCGTACCACAGATCTGTCTCGCCATCCCCCACCACTAACCCCAGCAGTCGTACCACAGATCTGTCTCTCCATCCCCACCACTAACCCCAGCAGTCGAACCACAGATCTGTCTCTCCATCCCCCACCACTAACCCCAGCAGTCGTACCACAGATCTGTCTCTCCATCCCCACCACTAACCCCAGCAGTCGTACCACAGATCTGTCTCTCCATCCCCCACCACTAACCCCAGCAGTCGTACCACAGATCTGTCTCTCCATCCCCACCACTAACCCCAGCAGTCGTACCACAGATCTCTCTCTCCATCCCCACCACTAACCCCAGCAGTCGTACCACAGATCTCTCTCTCCATCCCCCACCACTAACCCCAGCAGTCGTACCACAGATCTGTCTCTCCATCCCCACCACTAACCCCAGCAGTCGTACCACAGATCTCTCTCTCCCCCACCACTAACCCCAGCAGTCGTACCACAGATCTGTCTCTCCGTCCCCACCACTAACCCCAGCAGTCGTACCACAGATCTGTCTCTCCGTCCCCCACCACTAACCCCAGCAGTCGTACCACAGATCTGTCTCTCCATCCCCACCACTAACCCCAGCAGTCGAACCACAGATCTGTCTCTCCATCCCCCACCACTAACCCCAGCAGTCGTACCACAGATCTGTCTCTCCATCCCCCACCACTAACCCCAGCAGTCGTACCACAGATCTGTCTCTCCATCCCCACCACTAACCCCAGCAGTCGTACCACAGATCTGTCTCTCCATCCCCCACCACTAACCTCAGCAGTCGTACCACAGATCTGTCTCTCCATCCCCACCACTAACCCCAGCAGTCGTACCACAGATCTGTCTCTCCATCCCCACCACTAACCCCAGCAGTCGTACCACAGATCTGTCTCTCCATCCCCCACCACTAACCCCAGCAGTCGTACCACAGATCTGTCTCTCCATCCCCACCACTAACCCCAGCAGTCGTACCACAGATCTGTCTCTCCATCCCCCACCACTAACCTCAGCAGTCGTACCACAGATCTGTCTCTCCATCCCCACCACTAACCCCAGCAGTCGTACCACAGATCTGTCTCTCCGTCCCCACCACTAACCCCAGCAGTCGTACCACAGATCTGTCTCTCCATCCCCACCACTAACCCCAGCAGTCGTACCACAGATCTGTCTCTCCATCCCCCACCACTAACCCCAGCAGTCGTACCACAGATCTGTCTCTCCATCCCCCACCACTAACCCCAGCAGTCGTACCACAGATCTGTCTCTCCATCCCCACCACTAACCCCAGCAGTCGTACCACAGATCTGTCTCTCCATCCCCCACCACTAACCCCAGCAGTCGTACCACAGATCTGTCTCTCCATCCCCACCACTAACCCCAGCAGTCGTACCACAGATCTGTCTCTCCATCCCCACCACTAACCCCAGCAGTCGAACCACAGATCTGTCTCTCCATCCCCCACCACTAACCCCAGCAGTCGTACCACAGATCTGTCTCTCCATCCCCACCACTAACCCCAGCAGTCGTACCACAGATCTGTCTCTCCATCCCCCACCACTAACCGCAGCAGTCGTACCACAGATCTGTCTCTCCATCCCCCCACCACTAACCCCAGCAGTCGTACCACAGATCTGTCTCTCCATCCCCACCACTAACCCCAGCAGTCGTACCACAGATCTGTCTCTCCTTCCCCCACCACTAACCCTAGCAGTCGTACCACAGATCTCTCTCTCCGTCCCCCACCACTAACCCCAGCAGTCGTACCACAGATCTGTCTCTCCGTCCCCCACCACTAACCCCAGCAGTCGTACCACAGATCTGTCTCTCCGTCCCCCACCACTAACCCCAGCAGTCGTACCACAGATCTGTCTCTCCTTCCCCCACCACTAACCCCAGCAGTCGTACCACAGATCTGTCTCTCCATCCCCCCACCACTAACCCCAGCAGTCGTACCACAGATCTGTCTCTCCATCCCCACCACTAACCCCAGCAGTCGTACCACAGATCTGTCTCTCCATCCCCCACCACTAACCCTAGCAGTCGTACCACAGATCTGTCTCTCCATCCCCCACCACTAACCCCAGCAGTCGTACCACAGATCTGTCTCTCCGTCCCCCACCACTAACCCCAGCAGTCGTACCACAGATCTGTCTCTCCTTCCCCCACCACTAACCCCAGCAGTCGTACCACAGATCTGTCTCTCCTTCCCCCACCACTAACCCCAGCAGTCGTACCACAGATCTGTCTCTCCATCCCCCACCACTAAACCCAGCAGTCGTACCACAGATCTGTCTCTCCGTCCCCCACCACTAACCCCAGCAGTCGTACCACAGATCTGTCTCTCCATCCCCACCACTAACCCCAGCAGTCGTACCATAGATCTCTCTCTCCATCCCCACCACTAACCCTAGCAGTCGTACCACAGATCTCTCTCTCCATCCCCACCACTAACCCCAGCAGTCGTACCACAGATCTCTCTCCATCCCCACCACTAACCCCAGCAGTCGTACCACAGATCTGTCTCTCCATCCCCACCACTAACCCCAGCAGTCGTACCACAGATCTGTCTCTCCATCCCCACCACTAACCCCAGCAGTCGTACCACAGATCTGTCTCTCCATCCCCCACCACTAACCCCAGCAGTCGTACCACAGATCTGTCTCTCCATCCCCACCACTAACCCCAGCAGTCGTACCACAGATCTGTCTCTCCATCCCCACCACTAACCCCAGCAGTCGTACCACAGATCTGTCTCTCCATCCCCACCACTAACCCCAGCAGTCGTACCACAGATCTGTCTCTCCATCCCCCACCACTAACCCCAGCAGTCATACCACAGATCTGTCTCTCCATCCCCCACCACTAACCCCAGCAGTCGTACCACAGATCTGTCTCTCCATCCCCACCACTAACCCCAGCAGTCGTACCACAGATCTGTCTCTCCATCCCCACCACTAACCCCAGCAGTCGTACCACAGATCTGTCTCTCCATCCCCCACCACTAACCCCAGCAGTCGTACCACAGATCTGTCTCTCCATCCCCACCACTAACCCCAGCAGTCGTACCACAGATCTGTCTCTCCATCCCCCACCACTAACCCCAGCAGTCGTACCACAGATCTGTCTCTCCACCCCCCACCACTAATCCCAGCAGTCGTACCACAGATCTGTCTCTCCATCCCCACCACTAACCCCAGCAGTCGTACCACAGATCTGTCTCTCCATCCCCACCACTAACCTCAGCAGTCGTACCACAGATCTGTCTCTCCATCCCCACCACTAACCCTAGCAGTCGTACCACAGGAGGACATCGTCTATTGATTATTATTTCTTACACCCACTTGTGGCACCCGGTGAATCAGACCTGTCAATCCAGTCTCAATTGTATCCCAATTGGCACCCTATTCCTTATGGTCTGTAGTCAAAATGAGTGCACTTCATAGGGAATAGGCTACCATTTGGAACACACTTTCAGTCTCACACACCACTAGGAAGGGGCGGCCATGTTTGTTTTGTTTATATCGATTCAGAGCGAATGTGAGACAGCTGTTCAGAATAGGAACTGAACCTGAGCCATCAGAGGTCACTCACACTCCCCTTGGCAACCATTCAGTTGGCAGGGCAGGGAGGAACACTGAGAGAAACACACAACACACACAACACACACAACACACACAACACATACATACCCACACACACAAGCACAACACACACGCACAACACCCACACACACATACACACATACTGCTAGGCTAATCAATAAAAATAACAAACCAGCTGGTGTTTGAGGCAGGCGGTTCGATATGTAGAAAAATACAACACAAAGGTTGGTTTCTGCACGGTGTAGAATAGTACAGTACTCATAGCTCACTATGTTATAATCCAGCCAGGGTGTTCTGTGCTACAGTATGGTACAGTATAGTACAGTATAGTGCAGTATAGTACAGTATAGTACAGTATAGTACAGTATAGTGCAGTATAGTACAGTATAGTACAGTATGGTACAGTATAGTGCAGTATGGTATAGTACAGTATAGTACAGTATAGTATAGTACAGTATGGTACAGTATAGTACAGTATAGTACAGTATAGTACAGTATGGTACAGTATAGTACAGTACTCATAGCTCACTATGTTATAGTCCAGCCAGGGTGTTCTGTACTACAGTATAGTACAGTATGGTACAGTATGGTACAGTACTCATAGCTCACTATTATATAGTCCAGCCAGGGTGTTCTGTACTACAGTATAGTACAGTATAGTACAGTATAGTACAGTATGGTACAGTATAGTACAGTATAGTACAGTATGGTACAGTATAGTACAGTATAGTACAGTATAGTACAGTATGGTACAGTACTCATAGCTCACTATGTTATAATCCAGCCAGGGTGTTCTGTACTACAGTATAGTACAGTATAGTACAGTATAGTACAGTATGGTACAGTATAGTACAGTATAGTACAGTATGGTACAGTATAGTACAGTATAGTACAGTATAGTACAGTATGGTACAGTACTCATAGCTCACTATGTTATAATCCAGCCAGGGTGTTCTGTACTACAGTATAGTACAGTATAGTACAGTATAGTACAGTATGGTACAGTATAGTACAGTATAGTACAGTATGGTACAGTATGGTACAGTATAGTACAGTATAGTACAGTATGGTACAGTATAGTACAGTATAGTACAGTATAGTACAGTATAGTACAGTATAGTACAGTATAGTACAGTATGGTACAGTATAGTACAGTATGGTACAGTATGGTACAGTACAGTATGGTACAGTATAGTACAGTATAGTACAGTATGGTACAGTATGGTACAGTATGGTACAGTATAGTACAGTATGGTACAGTATAGTACAGTATAGTACAGTATGGTACAGTATGGTACAGTATAGTACAGTATGGTACAGTACAGTATGGTACAGTATGGTACAGTATAGTACAGTATGGTACAGTATGGTACAGTATAGTACAGTATAGTACAGTATGGTACAGTATGGTACAGTACAGTATGGTACAGTATAGTACAGTATAGTACAGTATAGTATAGTATGGTACAGTATAGTACAGTATAGTACAGTATGGTACAGTATGGTACAGTATAGTACAGTACAGTACAGTATAGTACAGTATAGTACAGTATGGTACAGTATAGTACAGTATAGTACAGTATGGTACAGTATGGTACAGTATAGTACAGTATAGTACAGTATGGTACAGTATAGTACAGTATAGTACAGTACAGTATAGTACAGTATAGTTGTCCCGTGGTCCCGTGTGGCTCAGTGTGGTCCCGTGTGGCTCAGTTGGTAGAGCATGGCGCTTGCAACGCCAGGGTTGTGGGTTCATTCCCCACGGGGGGACCAGGATGAATATGTATGAACTTTCCAATTTGTAAGTCGCTCTGGATAAGAGCGTCTACTAAATGACTTAAATGTAAATGTGTAAATGTATAGTACAGTATGGTACAGTATAGTACAGTATAGTACAGTATGGTACAGTATGGTACAGTATAGTACAGTACTCATAGCTCACTATGTTATAATCCAGCCAGGGTGTTCTGTGCTACAGTATAGTACAGTATGGTACAGTATAGTACAGTATAGTACAGTATAGTACAGTATAGTACAGTACAGTATGGTACAGTATGGTACAGTATAGTACAGTATAGTACAGTACTCATAGTTCATTGTGTTATAATCCATCCAGGGTATTCTGTACTACAGTACAGTATAGTACAGTATAGTACAGTATAGTACAGTATAGTACAGTATAGTACAGTATAGTACAGTATAGTGCAGTATAGTGCAGTATAGTGCAGTATAGTATAGTACAGTATAGTACAGTACTCATAGTTCATTGTGTTATAATCCATCCAGGGTATTCTGTGCTACACTATAATACAGAGGGGGTGGTTTGAAATAGCCATTTGTTTGAGTTTTCATCCAAACTCCATGTCATTCTTGTCATGAGAAACACATTTAGCTTGACAATGACAGCAATGGAGTTGACAAGAGCACAACCAGATGAGGGACTAGTTTGAAGTACCTCAAATCAAATCATATCCCAAATCAAATAACATTTTTCTACCCTCTCCACTACTGTCCCGTCGATGTGGATAGGGGGGTGCTCCCGCCTACCTCAGAGATGTAGGCTAGCCTATGAAGCTGACGTGTGAAAAGACAATACGAGAACATGAGTCATGGTGGAAATAAATACAGCAGCTGGCAATGATTAACCATTAACTGGTGTTAACTTGGGCTACCACTGTTCATAAAGCTGATTAGTGGCCATTCACTTTTTAAGGCTAGGGGGCAGTATTTAAAAGTTTGGATGACTGAGGTGCCCAAAGTAAACTGCCTGTTACTCAGGGCCCAGAAGCTAGGATATGCATATGCATGGTAGTATTGGATAGGAAACACTCTAAAGTTTCTAGAACTGTTAAAATAATGTAGTTGAGTATAACATAATTGATATGGCAGGTGAAACCCCAAGGACAGTCCATGCAGGAATGTTTTTTTTGAGGTCATTGGACTTTTCAATGCATTTCTATGGGAAAGCCTAATTATTAGGACCCAGATTGCAGTTCCTATGGCTTCCACTAGATGTCAACAGTCTTTAGAAAATGTTCAATATTTTTTTTTTTATGAAAAAAGTGTCAATCAGAAGGACTCTAGTCTTTTGGTGCGCGTGAATGAGTGCGCGCTCCTCGTTGTTTTTCTCAGTGTTTTCTATCCAATAGTAATAATAATATGCATATTGTACGAGCAAGAATTGAGTACGAGGCCGTTTGAAATGGGCATCTTTATCCAAGTTACTCAATACTGCCCCTGCAGCCATAAGAAGTTAACTGGTAATAACTTGGGCTACCACTGTTCATAAAGCTGATTAGTGGTCATTAACTGGTATTAACTTGGGCTACCACTGTTCATAAAGCTGATTAGTGGCCATTAACTGGTAATAACTTGGGCTACCACTGTTCATAAAGCTGATTAGTGGCCATTAACTGGTAATAACTTGGGCTACCACTGTTCATAAAGCTGATTAGTGGCCATTAACTGGTAATAACTTGGGCTACCACTGTTCATATAGCTGATTAGTGGCCATTAACTGGTAATAACATGGGCTACCACTGTTCATAAAGCTGATTAGTGGCCATTAACTGGTAATAACTTGGGCTACCACTGTTCATAAAGCTGATTAGTGGCCATTAAATGGTAATAACTTGGGCTACCACTGTTCATAAAGCTGATTAGTGGCCATTAACTGGTAATAACTTGGGCTACCACTGTTCATAAAGCTGATTAGTGGCCATTAACTGGTAATAACTTGGGCTACCACTGTTCATAAAGCTGATTAGTGGCCATTAACTGGTAATAACTTGGGCTACCACTGTTCATAAAGCTGATTAGTGGCCATTAACTGGTAATAACTTGGGCTACCACTGTTCATAAAGCTGATTAGTGGCCATTAACTGGTAATAACTTGGGCTACCACTGTTCATAAAGCTGATTAGTGGCCATTAACTGGTAATAACATGGGCTACCACTGTTCATAAAGCTGATTAGTGGCCATTAACTGGTAATAACATGGGCTACCACTGTTCATAAAGCTGATTAGTGGCCATTAACTGGTAATAACTTGGGCTACCACTGTTCATAAAGCTGATTAGTGGCCATTAACTGGTAATAACTTGGGCTACCACTGTTCATAAAGCTGATTAGTGGCCATTAACTGGTAATAACATGGGCTACCACTGTTCATAAAGCTGATTAGTGGCCATTAACTGGTAATAACTTGGGCTACCACTGTTCATAAGCTGAAGGGTACTTAGTTTGCAGGTTGCTTCAGAAGTGAAATTAATATGTCAGAGTAACATTCATGGTCTTTTTACAACTGTGTGTGTGTGTGTGTGTGTGTGTGTGTGTGTGTGTGTGTGTGTGTGTGTGTGTGTGTGTGTGTGTGTGTGTGTGTGTGTCAGAGTACTGCTCAGTCCTGGTCTCCTGACAGCTAATGAGGGTCTGAGAGCGTAGCAGCTCATTTAGTTGGCTGCACTATTCTAGATGTTTCTGTAATGGTATGCAGTCTACACTAACACAGAGAAGGTCCTGCCTGTTGATCAGAGAAGAGACAGAGGACCAGTCTACATTAACACAGAGAAGGTCCTGTTGATCAGAGAAGAGACAGAGGACCAGTCTACATTAACACAGAGAAGGTCCTGTTGATCAGAGAAGAGACAGAGGACCAGTCTACATTAACACAGAGAAGGTCCTGTTGATCAGAGAAGAGACAGAGGACCAGTCTACATTAACACAGAGAAGGATCTGTCCTGTTGACCAGAGAAGAGACAGAGGACCAGTCTACATTAACACAGAGAAGGTCCTGCCTGTTGACCAGAGAAGAGACAGAGGACCAGTCTACATTAACACAGAGAAGGATCTGTCCTGTTGAACAGAGAAGAGACAGAGGACCAGTCTACATTAACACAGAGAAGGTCCTGCCTGTTGACCAGAGAAGAGACAGAGGACCAGTCTACATTAACACAGAGAAGGATCTGTCCTGTTGACCAGAGAAGAGACAGAGGACCAGTCTACATTAACACAGAGAAGGATCTGTCCTGTTGATCAGAGAAGAGACAGAGGACCAGTCTACATTAACACAGAGAAGGTCCTGCCTGTTGACCAGAGAAGAGACAGAGGACCAGTCTACATTAACACAGAGAAGGTCCTGTTGATCAGAGAAGAGACAGAGGACCAGTCTACATTAACACAGAGAAGGTCCTGCCTGTTGACCAGAGAAGAGACAGAGGACCAGTCTACATTAACACAGAGGAGGTCCAGCCTGTTGACCAGAGAAGAGACAGAGGACCAGTCTACATTAACACAGAGGAGGTCCTGTCCTGTTGATCAGAGAAGAGACAGAGGACCAGTCTACATTAACACAGAGAAGGATCTGTCCTGTTGACCAGAGAAGAGACAGAGGACCAGTCTACATTAACACAGAGAAGGATCTGTCCTGTTGATCAGAGAAGAGACAGAGGACCAGTCTACATTAACACAGAGAAGGTCCAGCCTGTTGACCAGAGAAGAGACAGAGGACCAGTCTACATTAACACAGAGAAGGATCTGTCCTGTTGACCAGAGAAGAGACAGAGGACCAGTCTACATTAACACAGAGAAGGTCCTGTAGATCAGAGAAGAGACAGAGGACCAGTCTACATTAACACAGAGGAGGTCCTGCCTGTTGAGAAGAGACAGAGGACCAGTCTACATTAACACAGAGAAGGTCCTGTAGATCAGAGAAGAGACAGAGGACCAGTCTACATTAACACAGAGGAGGTCCTGCCTGTTGACCAGAGAAGAGACAGAGGACGAGTCTACATTAACACAGAGGAGGTCCTGCCTGTTGACCAGAGAAGAGACAGAGGACCAGTCTACATTAACACAGAGAAGGTCCTGCCTGTTGACCAGAGAAGAGACAGAGGACCAGTCTACATTAACACAGAGAAGGATCTGTCCTGTTGACCAGAGAAGAGACAGAGGACCAGTCTACATTAACACTGAGAAGGTCCAGCCTGTTGACCAGAGAAGAGACAGAGGACCAGTCTACATTAACACAGAGAAGGATCTGTCCTGTTGACCAGAGAAGAGACAGAGGACCAGTCTACATTAACACAGAGAAGGTCCTGCCTGTTGACCAGAGAAGAGACAGAGGACCAGTCTACATTAACACAGAGAAGGATCTGTCCTGTTGACCAGAGAAGAGACAGAGGACCAGTCTACATTAACACAGAGAAGGTCCTGCCTGTTGACCAGAGAAGAGACAGAGGACCAGTCTACATTAACACAGAGGAGGATCTGTCCTGTTGACCAGAGAAGAGACAGAGGACCAGTCTACATTAACACAGAGAAGGATCTGTCCTGTTGACCAGAGAAGAGACAGAGGACCAGTCTACATTAACACAGAGAAGGATCTGTCCTGTTGACCAGAGAAGAGACAGAGGACCAGTCTACATTAACACAGAGAAGGATCTGTCCTGTTGACCAGAGAAGAGACAGAGGACCAGTCTACATTAACACAGAGAAGAGACAGATTTGCTCCCAAGGATGAACCAGACTTGTGGAGGTCTACAATTTTTTTTCTGAGGTCTTGGCTAATTTCTTTTGATTTTCCCATGATGTCAAGCAAAGAGGCACTGAGTTTGAAGGTAGGCCTTGAAATACATCCACAGGTACACCTCCAATTGACTCAAATGATGTCAATTAGCCTATCAGAAGCTTCTAAAGCCATGAAATCATTTTCTGGAATTTTCCAAGCTGTTTAAAGGTACAGTCAACTTAGTGTATGTTAACTTCTGACCCACTGGAATTGTGATACAGTGAGTTATAAGTGAAATAATCTGTCTGTAAACAATTGTTAGAAAAATGTTGTCCTAACCCACTTCCATAACTATAGTTTGTTAACAAGAAATGTATGGATTGGTGAAAAACGAGTTTTAATTACACAAACCAAAGTGTATGTAAACTTCCGACTGCAACTGTATGTGGTAGTGAGATCAGGATGTGTTTAGTTAGCCTTTCCAAAAGTGTGCCGGAGCCATATTGTCTCAGTACACTGGTAAAACATCATATTGTGTGGCAACCTATCCCCTTTAAGGCCCTAAATGCACTAGTCAAACGTAATGCGCTATAAAGGGGATATAATGCCATATAGGACGCAGCCCCATCGTGAGATAACCCCTTACCTCCTCTAGGATGAGCCAGTTATGAGCTGCTGGGTTTACCTCCTCTAGGATGAGGCAGTTATGATCTGCTGTGTTCACCTCCTCTAGGATGAGCCAGTTATGAGCTGCTGGGTTCACCTCCTCTAGGATGAGCCAGTTATGAGCTGCTGTGTTTACCTCCTCTAGGATGAGCCAGTTATGAGCTGCTGGGTTTACCTCCTCTAGGATGAGGCAGTTATGAGCTGCTGGGTTTACCTCCTCTAGGATGAGCCAGTTATGAGCTGCTGGGTTTACCTCCTCTAGGATGAGCCAGTTATGATCTGCTATGTTTACCTCCTCTAGGATGAGCCAGTTATGAGCTGCTGTGTTTACCTCCTCTAGGATGAGGCAGTTATGAGCTGCTGGGTTCACCTCCTCTAGGATGAGCCAGTTATGAGCTGCTGTGTTTACCTCCTCTAGGATGAGGCAGTTATGAGCTGCTGGGTTTACCTCCTCTAGGATGAGCCAGTTATGAGCTGCTGGGTTTACCTCCTCTAGAATGAGCCAGTTATGAGCTGCTGTGTTTACCTCCTCTAGGATGAGGCAGTTATGAGCTGCTGGGTTCATCTCCTCCAGGATGAGCCAGTTATGAGCTGCTGGGTTTACCTCCTCTAGGATGAGGCAGTTATGAGCTGCTGGGTTTACCTCCTCTAGGATGAGCCAGTTATGAGCTGCTGGGTTCATCTCCTCTAGGATGAGGCAGTTATGAGCTGCTGGGTTCATCTCCTCTAGGATGAGGCAGTTATGAGCTGCTGGGTTCACCTCCTCTAGGGTGAGCCAGTTATGAGCTGCTGGGTTCATCTCCTCTAGGATGAGCCAGTTATGAGCTGCTGGGTTTACCTCCTCTAGGATGAGCCAGTTATGAGCTGCTGGGTTCATCTCCTCTAGGATGAGCCAGTTATGAGCTGCTGGGTTCACCTCCTCAAGGACGAGCCAGTTATGAGCTGCTGGGTTTACCTCCTCTAGGATGAGCCAGTTATGAGCTGCTGTGTTTACCTCCTCTAGGATGAGGCAGTTATGAGCTGCTGGGTTCACCTCCTCTAGGATGAGCCAGTTATGAGCTGCTGGGTTCACCTCCTCTAGGATGAGGCAGTTATGAGCTGCTGGGTTTACCTCCTCTAGGATGAGCCAGTTATGAGCTGCTGGGTTTACCTCCTCTAGGATGAGCCAGTTATGAGCTGCTGGGTTTACCTCCTCTAGGATGAGGCAGTTATGAGCTGCTGTGTTTTCCTCCTCTAGGATGAGGCAGTTATGAGCTGCTGGGTTTACCTCCTCTAGGATGAGCCAGTTATGAGCTGCTGGGTTTACCTCCTCTAGGATGAGCCAGTTATGAGCTGCTGGGTTAAACTCCTCTAGGATGAGCCAGTTATGAGCTGCTGGGTTTACCTCCTCTAGGATGAACCAGTTATGAGCTGCTGTGTTTACCTCCTCTAGGATGAGCCAGTTATGAGCTGCTGGTTTAACCTCCTCTAGGATGAGCCAGTTATGAGCTGCTTGGTTTACCTCCTCTAGGATGAGGCAGTTATGAGCTGCAGTGTTTACCTCCTCTAGGATGAGCCAGTTATGAGCTGCTGGGTTCACCTCCTCTAGGATGAGCCAGTTATGAGCTGCTGGGTTTACCTCCTCTAGGATGAGGCAGTTATGAGCTGCTGGGTTTACCTCCTCTAGGATGAGCCAGTTATGAGCTGCTTTGTTCACCTCCTCTAGGATGAGCCAGTTATGAGCTGCTGTGTTTACCTCCTCTAGGATGAGCCAGTTATGAGCTGCTGTGTTTACCTCCTCTAGGATGAGCCAGTTATGAGCTGCTGTGTTTACCTCCTCTAGGATGAGCCAGTTATGAGCTGCTGTGTTTACCTCCTCTAGGATGAGCCAGTTATGAGCTGCTGTGTTTACCTCCTCTAGGATGAGGCAGTTATAAGCTGCTGGGTTCACCTCCTCTAGGATGAGGCAGTTATAAGCTGCTGGGTTCACCTCCTCTAGGATGAGGCAGTTATAAGCTGCTGGGTTCACCTCCTCTAGGATGAGGCAGTTATAAGCTGCTGGGTTCACCTCCTCTAGGATGAGGCAGTTATAAGCTGCTGGGTTCACCTCCTCTAGGATGAGGCAGTTATAAGCTGCTGGGTTCACCTCCTCTAGGATGAGGCAGTTATAAGCTGCTGGGTTCACCTCCTCTAGGATGAGGCAGTTATAAGCTGCTGGGTTTACTTTCTCTCATGTTGGTACAGTACCTCAGTGAGGGAGATAAGTGATGATACAGTACCTTCAGTGAGGGAGATAAGTGATGATACAGTACCTTCAGTGAGGGAGATAAGTGATGATACAGTACCTTCAGTGAGGGAGATAAGTGATAATACAGTACCTTCAGTGAGGGAGATAAGTGATGGTACAGTACCTTCAGTGAGGGAGATAAGTGATGATACAGTACCTTCAGTGAGGGAGATAAGTGATGATACAGTACCTTCAGTGAGGGAGATAAGTGATGATACAGTACCTTCAGTGAGGGAGATAAGTGATGATACAGTACCTTCAGTGAGAGAGATAAGTGATGGTACAGTACCTTCAGTGAGGGAGATAAGTGATGATACAGTACCTTCAGTGAGAGAGATAAGTGATGGTACAGTACCTTCAGTGAGGGAGATAAGTGATGGTACAGTACCTTCAGTGAGGGAGATAAGTGATGATACAGTACCTTCAGTGAGAGAGCTCTGAGAGATAGCGAAGGAATCATCACAGACACAGACCTGTTCACACAGACACACACGGCCATCGAAGGAGAGATAACAATATGAAACAGGAAAATGTGTTGTTGCCGTGAGCAATAACTACTGAGGAGGTTAGAATTGAATAATGAGTGCTCAGCGTGTCTATATAAAGGGTGAGACGAATGATGCTTTGTGATTGCTAGGCTACTGACGTTACACCATTCAAATACAGTATCGCATTCTGTATATGACCAAATTAAATGTTTTTGCGTACCGTATACGACCAAATTCCACGGTTTTGCTCATCAACGTCCCATGTAGTTTGACTGAGGAAGGTATGTCACGACTTCTGCCGAAGTCGTTGCCTCTCCTTGTTCGGGCGGTGCTCGGCGGTCGACGTCACCGGTCTTCTAGCCATCATCGATCCATTTTTAAATTTTTCCATTGGTTTTGTCTTGTCTTCCCACACACCTGTTTTCAATCCCATCCATTACCTGTTGTGTATTTAACCCTCTGTTTCCCCTCATGTGTTTGTCAGAGATTGTTTTATGTCAGTGTTGTTTCTTGGTGTATAGGTGCGCGACGGGTCCTCGTACCCATGTTTATTTTATGTATGTACATTTTCGTGTTTGGAGCATGTTAAGTGGACATTTATTAAAAGACTCCATTTTACACTCCGTTTGACCCCCCCCTCGCCTGACTTCCCTGCCACCTATACACACGACTCTGACAAGGTAGGAGGATTCTATAACATGGAAGTTGTATTCAGACATTGTCAACGTCAAAGGCTGAAAGTGCTGAGATGCGACAGCTGTGCTAATTAAAATAAACAAGACAAAACACTCTACTGCTGGTTCTCGAGTGAAATTAGGCAAATGTGACAAAGTAGCTGGTTATAAAAAAATGCTTATTCAACGCTGCAGGCATAGCCCACGTTTAGGTGTGCACGTCCATGTAACCATATGCAGTACAGTGTACGGTCACTAGGCCCTGGCAGTGTGTTTGAGAACATGGCTGAAGAAAGACGCAGATCCTTATTGAATTAATTATTCATCTTTATTTTGAAGCTGTTGACTGCACTTCCTTTCTCAACACTCTAACACACTAACAGGTCTAGGATCAGGTATAGGGATGATGGGTGACAGTAACACTAACAGGTCTAGGATCAGGTATAGGGATGATGGGTGACAGTAACACTAACAGGTCTAGGATCAGGTATAGGGATGATGGGTGACAGTAACACTAACAGGTCTAGGATCAGGTATAGGGATGATGGGTGACAGTAACACTAACAGGTCTAGGATCAGGTATAGGGACGGTGGGGGACAGTAACACTAACAGGTCTAGGATCAGGTATAGGGACGGTGGGGGACAGTAACACTAACAGGTCTAGGATCAGGTATAGGGATGATGGGTGACAGTAACACTAACAGGTCTAGGATCAGGTATATGGGCGATGGGGGACAGTAACACTAACAGGTCTAGGATCAGGTATATGGACGGTGGGGGACAGTAACACTAACAGGTCTAGGATCAGGTATAGGGGCGATGGGTGACAGTAACACTAACAGGTCTAGGATCAGGTATAGGGGCGATGGGTGACAGTAACACTAACAGGTCTAGGATCAGGTATAGGGGGGATGGGTGACAGTAACACTAACAGGTCTAGGATCAGGTATAGGGGCGATGGGTGACAGTAACACTAACAGGTCTAGGATCAGGTATAGGGACGGTGGGGGACAGTAACACTAACAGGTCTAGGATCAGGTATATGGGCGATGGGTGACAGTAACACTAACAGGTCTAGGATCAGGTATATGGGCGATGGGTGACAGTAACACTAACAGGTCTAGGATCAGGTATATGGGCGATGGGTGACAGTAACACTAACAGGTCTAGGATCAGGTATAGGGATGATGGGTGACAGTAACACTAACAGGTCTAGGATCAGGTATATGGGCGATGGGTGACAGTAACACTAACAGGTCTAGGATCAGGTATAGGGATGATGGGTGACAGTAACACTAACAGGTCTAGGATCAGGTATATGGGCGATGGGTGACAGTAACACTAACAGGTCTAGGATCAGGTATATGGGCGATGGGTGACAGTAACACTAACAGGTCTAGGATCAGGTATAGGGACGGTGGGGGACAGTAACACTAACAGGTCTAGGATCAGGTATATGGGCGATGGGTGACAGTAACACTAACAGGTCTAGGATCAGGTATAGGGACGGTGGGGGACAGTAACACTAACAGGTCTAGGATCAGGTATAGGGACGGTGGGGGACAGTAACACTAACAGGTCTAGGATCAGGTATAGGGATGATGGGTGACAGTAACACTAACAGGTCTAGGATCAGGTATAGGGACGATGGGTGACAGTAACACTAACAGGTCTAGGATCAGGTATAGGGACGGTGGGGGACAGTAACACTAACAGTAAAGTGTCTGGTTACTCTAAACATTACTATCATTCATGTATTTATAACATTTACTGTTTAACTGTTTAACAGTGCAGAGAATGACTTATAATGCATATATTTTTATTTTTATTTTATTCATCCGTTATTTTACCAGGTAAATTTACTTTTTTTTTTTTTACCATTGGAATGGCCCTCCAACACCACTTCCAGCAGCATCTGGTCCCCCATCCAGGGACTGACCAGGACCAATATATAAATGAGTTTATGAATGTTTATGGCCTATTAGTCACATATAAACTCTATTCAAACCTTCCCCTAAAAAATAGTCAGTCTTCAACATTGTACTAATACTCATTATATCAAGACCTGTAGACTTTATAATCTAATACTCATTAAATCAAGACGTGTGGACTTTATAATCTAATACTCATTAAATCAAGATCTGTAGACTTTATAATCTAATACTCATTAAATCAAGACCTGTAGACTTTATAATCTAATACTCATTAAATCAAGACCTGTATACTTTATAATCTAATACTCATTAAATCAAGACCTGTGGACTTTATAATCTAATACTCATTAAATCAAGACCTGTGGACTTTATAATCTAATACTCATTAAATCAAGACCTGTGGACTTTATAATCTAATACTCATGGAGAAGGAGAGATGTTGTCTTCCTACTAAAGACCCTCTGAGACTCTCGGTCCCAGAATGACTCAGTCCCACAAGATGACTGCTCCAATTGCTCCAGATGATGTTGACACGAACTTCCTCGCTGGGTCTCGTCTGGGACGACTGTGTCATTTTAATACATATATATATATGTTGTACCTTTATTTAACTAGGCAAGTCAGTTAAAAACAAATTCTTATTTACAATGACGGCCTACCAGGGAACAGTGGGTTAACTGGTCTAGGAACAGTGGGTTAACTGCCTTGTTCAGGGGAACAGTGGGTTAACTGCCTTGTTCAGGGGCAGAACGACAGATTTGTACCTTGTCATCTCGGGGATTCGATCTTGCAACCTTTCGGTTACACGTCCAACGCTCTAACCACTAGGCTACGCTGCCGCCCATTTAGAACCCGATACCCTGGAGCATTCTCTTCCGCATGCAGTCTGCTTAATGATGTGTGTGTTCCCTATATAGTACACTACACTCTGGTCAAAACTAGTGCACTATGTAGGGACTAGGGTACCTTTTGGGATATGACCTTGACGGAGTCAAGTACCAGTACAGTAACGCAGTAGAGTACCAGTACAGTAACGCAGTAGTGTACCAGTACAGTAACGCAGTAGAGTACCAGTACAGTAACGCAGTAGAGTACCAGTACAGTAACGCAGTAGAGTACCAGTACAGTAACGCAGTAGAGTACCAGTACAGTAACGCAGTAGAGTACCAGTACAGTAACGCAGTAGAGTACCAGTACAGTAACGCAGCAGAGTACCAGTACAGTAACGCAGTAGAGTACCAGTACAGTAACGCAGTAGAGTACCAGTACAGTAACGCAGTAGAGTACCAGTACAGTAACGCAGTAGAGTACCAGTACAGTAACGCAGTAGAGTACCAGTACAGTAACGCAGCAGAGTACCAGTACAGTAACGCAGCAGAGTACCAGTACAGTAACGCAGTAGAGTACCAGTACAGTAACGCAGTAGAGTACCAGTACAGTAACGCAGTAGAGTACCAGTACAGTAACACAGTAGAGTACCAGTACAGTAACGCAGCAGAGTACCAGTACAGTAACGCAGCAGAGTACCAGTACAGTAACGCAGTAGAGTACAAGTACAGTAACGCAGTAGAGTACCAGTACAGTAACGCAGCAGAGTACCAGTACAGTAACGCAGCAGAGTACCAGTACCGTAACGCAGTAGAGTACCAGTACAGTAACGCAGTAGAGTACCAGTACAGTAACGCAGTAGAGTACCAGTACAGTAACGCAGTAGAGTACCAGTACAGTAACGCAGTAGAGTACCAGTACAGTAACGCAGTAGAGTACCAGTACAGTAACGCAGTAGAGTACCAGTACAGTAACGCAGTAGTGTACCAGTACAGTAACGCAGTAGTGTACCAGTACAGTAACGCAGTAGAGTACCAGTACAGTAACGCAGTAGAGTACCAGTACAGTAACGCAGTAGAGTACCAGTACAGTAACGCAGTAGTGTACCAGTACAGTAACGCAGTAGAGTACCAGTACAGTAACGCAGTAGAGTACCAGTACAGCAACGCAGTAGAGTACCAGTACAGTAACGCAGCAGAGTACCAGTACAGTAACGCAGCAGAGTACCAGTACAGTAACGCAGTAGAGTACCAGTACAGTAACGCAGTAGAGTACCAGTACAGTAACGCAGCAGAGTACCAGTACAGTAACGCAGAGAGTACCAGTACAGTAACGCAGAGTACCAGTACAGTAACGCAGTAGAGTACCAGTACAGTAACGCAGTAGAGTACCAGTACAGTAACGCAGTAGAGTACCAGTACAGTAACGCAGTAGAGTACCAGTACAGTAACGCAGCAGAGTACCAGTACAGTAACGCAGTAGAGTACCAGTACAGTAACGCAGTAGAGTACCAGTACAGTAACGCAGTAGAGTACCAGTACAGTAACGCAGTAGAGTACCAGTACAGTAACGCAGTAGAGTACCAGTACAGTAACGCAGTAGAGTACCAGTACAGTAACGCAGTAGAGTACCAGTACAGTAACGCAGCAGAGTACCAGTACAGTAACGCAGTAGAGTACCAGTACAGTAACGCAGTAGAGTACCAGTACA
The DNA here is from genome assembly GCF_045679555.1 of Salvelinus alpinus. Taxonomy (NCBI): domain Eukaryota; kingdom Metazoa; phylum Chordata; class Actinopteri; order Salmoniformes; family Salmonidae; genus Salvelinus; species Salvelinus alpinus. The sequence continues at coordinate 45,878,395 of NC_092111.1, read as the reverse complement.
GTAACGCAGTAGAGTACCAGTACAGTAACGCAGCAGAGTACCAGTACAGTAACGCAGTAGAGTACCAGTACAGTAACGCAGTAGAGTACCAGTACAGTAATGCAGTAGTGTACGAGTACAGTAACGCAGCAGTGTACCAGTACAGTAACGCAGCAGAGTACCAGTACAGTAACGCAGTAGAGTACCAGTACAGTAACGCAGTAGAGTACCAGTACAGTAACGCAGTAGAGTACCAGTACAGTAACGCAGCAGAGTACCAGTACAGTAACGCAGTAGAGTACCAGTACAGTAACGCAGTAGAGTACCAGTACAGTAACGCAGTAGAGTACCAGTACAGTAACGCAGCAGAGTACCAGTACAGTAACGCAGTAGAGTACCAGTACAGTAACGCAGTAGAGTACCAGTACAGTAACGCAGCAGAGTACCAGTACAGTAACGCAGTAGAGTACCAGTACAGTAACGCAGCAGAGTACCAGTACAGTAACGCAGTAGAGTACCAGTACAGTAACGCAGTAGAGTACCAGTACAGCAACGCAGTAGAGTACCAGTACAGTAACGCAGTAGAGTACCAGTACAGTAACGCAGTAGAGTACCAGTACAGTAACGCAGTAGAGTACCAGTACAGTAACGCAGTAGAGTACCAGTACAGTAACGCAGTAGAGTACCAGTACAGTAACGCAGTAGAGTACCAGTACAGTAACGCAGTAGAGTACCAGTACAGTAACGCAGCAGAGTACCAGTACAGTAACGCAGTAGAGTACCAGTACAGTAACGCAGCAGAGTACCAGTACAGTAACGCAGTAGTGTACCAGTACAGTAACGCAGTAGAGTACCAGTACAGTAACGCAGTAGAGTACCAGTACAGTAACGCAGTAGAGTACCAGTACAGTAACGCAGCGTAGTAGAGTACCAGTACAGTAACGGAGTAGAGTACCAGTACAGTAACGAGGTAGAGTACCAGTACAGTAACGCAGTAGAGTACCAGTACAGTAACGCAGTAGAGTACCAATACAGTAATCAAGGGACAGTAACTTGTACCAGTACAGTAACGCAGTAGAGTACCAGTACAGTAACGCAGTAGAGTACCAGTACAGTAACGCAGTAGAGTACCAGTACAGTAACGCAGTAGAGTACCAGTACAGTAACGCAGTAGAGTACCAGTACAGTAACGCAGCAGAGTACCAGTACAGTAACGCAGTAGAGTACCAGTACAGTAACGCAGTAGAGTACCAGTACAGTAACGCAGTAGTGTACCAGTACAGTAACGCAGTAGAGTACCAGTACAGTAACGCAGTAGAGTACCAGTACAGTAACGCAGCAGAGTACCAGTACAGTAACGCAGTAGAGTACCAGTACAGTAACGCAGCAGAGTACCAGTACAGTAACGCAGTAGAGTACCAGTACAGTAACGCAGTAGAGTACCAGTACAGTAACGCAGTAGAGTACCAGTACAGTAACGCAGTAGAGTACCAGTACAGTAACGCAGTAGAGTACCAGTACAGTAACGCAGTAGAGTACCAGTACAGTAACGCAGCAGAGTACCAGTACAGTAACGCAGTAGAGTACCAGTACAGTAACGCAGTAGAGTACCAGTACAGTAACGCAGTAGAGTACCAGTACAGTAACGCAGTAGAGTACCAGTACAGTAACGCAGTAGAGTACCAGTACAGTAACGCAGTAGAGTACCAGTACAGTAACGCAGTAGAGTACCAGTACCGTAACGCAGTAGAGTACCAGTACAGTAACGCAGCAGAGTACCAGTACCGTAACGCAGTAGAGTACCAGTACAGTAACGCACTAGTTCCCAACCAGCGCTACAAGGACCCCTGGGGTTAGTTGAGAGGACGAGACCGTAGGTGGTAAAATGCACATGAAGGGGCACATCAGGGGTACTCCGGGCTAAGTCGTCTCCCTGTGTATCTCAGTTAACGCTGGGGCCCATGCAGTTTAGCTGCTCATCAAGAACATCCGTTTAATAAGTCCACTTCCAACTCCGTTAGCATGTGATGCTAACGGCTGCCACATCAATCAGACTGACTAAAGTACATTTCTTTGTTTCGTTCAACAGGACAAATTAATTATGCATGTTGAGAAATAAGAACGCACTTTGCTCTACTAAACATTAACCACGCACGCATGCACGCACGCACGCACGCACACACACACACACACACACACACACACACACACACACACACACACACACACATTGTTTGGTTGGTTTGAGGACAAGTCAAGACAGAATCTTAAGATGCATATGCATACAATCTGTTTTGATAGATAATTATGCATAATGTGCATCAGAATCCTGAGTATGTAGCTTCATGTGCTGTATAAAGCAGAGCAACTTTAAAACTCTACAGGCCACCATTTAATAGCAGCTACATTTATGTCATTTTGATGTCATGGACACATCAATCGCAAACCCTTTTAAATCAAAATTATAGACCCATTTTTCTTTGGGGTGGGGGGGGGGGGGGGAAATCTAGGCCTTATTCACATACAGGACAAGAACAAATTGTCCTAGCAGCACGGACACATGTCAGTTGGTGCATGTAACCTACAGTAGTCCCATCTGAAGCCATGTCAGTGGGCTCCATATCGATGGCAGGCACCATTGTAAGTAATGCATTTACCCAGACACATTATGAGGAGATTACATCTATTAGTTACCGCTGTGCAGCATAATGGGCCGCCCATGGGAGAGCAGCAAATCATTTGAAGTGTATCCCTAATGACACCCTATTCCCTATATAATGCACTACTGGCACGCTATTCCCTATATAGTGCACTACTGGCAGGCTATTCCCTAATAGGGTGCCAGTAGTGCACTACATAGGGAATAGCGTGCCAGTAGTGCACTACATAGGGAATATGGTGCCAGTAGTGCACTATATAGGGAATAGCGTGCCAGTAGTGCACTATATAGGGAATAGCGTGCCAGTAGTGCACTACATAGGGAATAGCGTGCCAGTAGTGCACTATATAGGGAAGAGGGTGCCAGTAGTGCACTATATAGGGAATAGCGTGCCAGTAGTGCACTATATAGGGAATATGGTGCCAGTAGTGCACTATATAGGGAATAGCGTGCCAGTAGTGCACTATATAGGGAATAGCGTGCCAGTAGTGCACTATATAGGGAATAGCGTGCCAGTAGTGCACTATATAGGGAATATGGTGCCAGTAGTGCACTGTATAGGGAATATGGTGCCAGTAGTGCACTATATAGGGAATATGGTGCCAGTAGTGCACTATATAGGGAATATGGTGCCAGTAGTGCACTGTATAGGGAATATGGTGCCAGTAGTGCACTATATAGGGAATAGCGTGCCAGTAGTGCACTACATAGGGAATATGGTGCCAGTAGTGCACTATATAGGGAATAGCGTGCCAGTAGTGCACTACATAGGGAATAGCGTGCCAGTAGTGCACTATATAGGGAAGAGGGTGCCAGTAGTGCACTATATAGGGAATAGCGTGCCAGTAGTGCACTATATAGGGAAGAGGGTGCCAGTAGTGCATTATATAGGGAAGAGGGTGCCAGTAGTGCATTATATAGGGAAGAGGGTGCCAGTAGTGCACTATATAGGGAATAGGGTGCCAGTAGTGCACTATATAGGGGATAGGGTGTCATTAGGGATACACTTCAAATGATTTGCTGCTCTCCCATGGGCGGCCCATTATGCTGCACAGCGGTAACTAATAGATGTAATCTCCTCATAATGTGTCTGGGTAAATGCATTACTTACAATGGTGCCTGCCATCGATATGGAGCCCATTGACATGGCTTCAGATGGGAAACTTCAATAAGTTCCAAGCAGTGGCAAGCTCATCTGCACGCAGCCCCAGGCAGCAATAAGGGCCAGATGCAATTAGAGGGAAACCACATTCAACAAAGTGAACAAGGAGATATGTAAATTACTGCTAAATGATGAAACAAAGACCAGCAATCCAGATTTTTATGAGCATGTAGGCCTACTGATATCGCTCAGTAGCTCGATATGAATTACAATCATATCTGGGTATGTTTCTTTCAGTGGTCACTTATTTACAAAGTGTTTAAGTAAAGCAAAATAACAAATGTGGTAGACCCGTCCAAATGTGTAATATTAAAATATATTATCAACATTTTAATAACCTATAGGTTATTTACCATATTTTAATCTAGTCAGATTCTCATCTATTTATCAGTTTGTTATATCTTTGCAAACCTTACTCAGTTGCACAGAATCAGATGTTATTTTATTCCAAACAAACCAAAAATATTTTTTAGGTTTCCCAGATTAAGCCCCGGGTCAAAGACTAAAAATAACTTTCAATGGATATTCTCATATCGAAATAGCTTTTTTCAGTCCTGGACCAGGTTTAATCTCTCTCTGGGAAATCGCCCCTAAATCTGTGTCTCTTCCAGACCAGACAAGGGTATTGTTGGTTGATCAATGTTCATGTCTGCAGCAGAAGAGTCTGGTAGTTGTGGACAGGAGAGAGGAGCCTCATGTCAATACATTCATACAGAAACATTGACTAGTTCGTCTATAACGTTCGCCACTGTGGTTCGTAATGTCCTACTCACTATTTCTGAATCTAATCTAGCTAGCCGTTCACCCGGACAATGCTGTGACGAGTGGAAGGGCATTTAGAATGTTTTGTATGTAAGTCCTGCCTATTGGTCAAGTCCACAAATACTCATCCCTGATTGGAGGACTAGATTGTCAGTCGTAGTGACGTGAAACACCAGGACATGATAATTGGGGACGTGATGCGATCTCAGCGGGTGTGATGTGCATTTTAGGGAGAGTTTGAGGCAAAGTACAGCAAAACTGTCAATTACAGTGCATTTGGAAAGAATTCAGAACCCTGGACTTTTCCCACATTTTGTTACGTTACCGCCTTATTCTAAAATTGATTAAATAATTTTTTCCCCTCATCAATCTACACACAATACCCCATAATGACAAACCAAAAACTGTTTTTTAGAATTATGACATTTACGTAAGTTATCAGACCATTTACTCAGTACTTTGTTGAAGAACCATTGGCAGCGATTACAGCCTCGAGTCTTCTTGGGTATGACGCTACAAGCTTGGCACACCTGTATTTGGGGAGTTTCTCCCATTTCTCCTCTGTAGATCCTCTCAAGCTCTGTCAGGTTGGATGGCCGAGAGTTGCTGCACAGCTATTTTTAGGTCTCTCCAGAGATGTTCGACCGGGTTCAAGTCCGGGATCTGTCTGCGCAACAACTCACTGCCTTCCTGAAGACAAATAATGTGTACGAAGCACTTCAGTCTGGTTTTAGACCCCATCATAGCACTGAGACTGCACTTGTGAAGGTGGTAAATTACCTGTTAATGGGGTCAGACCGAGGCTCTGCATCTGTCCTCGTGCTCCTAGACCTTAGTGCTGCTTTTGATACCATCGATCATCACATTCTTTTGGAGAGATTGGAAACCCAAATTGGTCTACACAGACAAGTTCTTGCCTGGTTTAGATATTATCTGTTGGAAAGATATCAGTTTGTCTCTGTGGATGGTTTGTCCTCTGGCAAATCGGCGTTCCACAAGGTTCCGTTTTAGGACACCTTTTGTTTTCACTTCATGTTCTACCTCTTGGTGATGTCATTTGGAAACTCAATGTCAACTTTCACTGCTATGCGGATGAAACACAGCTGTACATTTCGATGAAACACGGTGAAGCCCCAAAATTGCCCTCCCTGGAAGCCTGTGTTTCAGACATAAGGAAGTGGATGGTGACAAATGTTTTACTTTTAAACTCAGACAAAACAGAGATGCTAGTTCTAGGTCCCAAGAAACAAAGAGATCTTCTGGTGAATCTGACAATAAATCTTGATGGTTGTACAATCGTCTCAAATAAAACTGTGAAGGACCTCGGCGTTACTCTGGACCCTGATCTCTCTTTTAACGAACATATCAAGACTGTTTCAAGTACAGCTTTTCATAACATTGCAAAAATCTGAAACTTTTTGTCCAAAAATTATGCAGAAAAGCTAATCCATGCTTTTGTCACTTCTAGATTAGACTACTGCAATGTTCTACCATCCGGCTACCCAGATAAAGCACTAAATAAACTTCCGTTAGCGCAAAAAAACGGCTGCTAGAATCTTGGCTAGAACCAAAAAATGTGATCATATTACTCCAGTGCTAGCCGCTCTACACTGGCTTCCTGTTAAGGCAAGGGCTGATTTCAAGGTTTTACTGCTGAACTACAAAGCATTACATGGGCTTGCTCCTACCTATCTTTCCTTATTGTCCCTAGAATTTCTAAACATACTTCTGGATGCAGGCCTTTCTCCTATAGAGCTCCATTCTTAAAGGAATGTTCTGCCTATCCATGTGAGAGACGCAGACTTGTCTCGACCTTTGAATCTAGTCTGTGCCACTTGAATAGGTTGAGTCACTGACGTGATCTTCCTGTCTGGTTTTGCACTCCCTTGGTCTCGTGCGGTGGAGGAGATCTTCATTGGCTATACTCAGCCTTGGGCTGTTGATATCCCTCTATTGGTGTGGGGGCTGTACTTTGGCAAAGTGGGTGGGGTCATATCCTGCCTGGTTGGCCCTGTCCGGGGATATCGTCCAGGGATAAGCTAACTGACATTTAATCCTGAGGTACTGACCTGTTGCACCCTCTACAACCACTGTGATTATTATTTGACCCTGCTGGTCATCTATGGATGTTTGAACATCTTGAAGAACAATCTGGCCTTAATGGCCATGTACTCTTATAATCTCCACCCGGTACAGCCATAAGAGGTCTGGCCAAACCTCATAGCCTGGTTCCTCTCTAGGTTTCTTCTTAGGTTCTGCCCCTTCTAGGGAGTTATTTTCCTAGCCACCTTGCTTCTACACCTGCATTGCTTGCTGTTTGTGGTTTTAGGCTGGGTTTCTGTTGATTTAAAGAAGGGTTTTATAAATACATTTGGTTGGTTGATTGATTGATCGGTATGGATACGGATTCCACTTTTGGACCACAGGGACAATGCAAAAAATCACCCTCCAGAACGCAAGGCATTATGGGGAAATATTGGAGTATGGGCATGCTACATCGATTAAAAAAATGTGCTCCACATTTAAATTGTGTGAGCAATAATAGCACCAAAGAGTAATTTATATTGTTTAAGGGCTATAATCAGTGAAGACCACCTCTTCCAGGGCAATAGGAAATATGTCTCTCTATACTCAGCCAGGCGTCAGAAAAGTCTAAACTTCACTTACTATAACTCAGTGCACACAGGGAGCAGCGATGAAGTCATCACGTCATCCAATTAACAGGGCAGACATTGGATGACTATAAAAATGTTCATATTTGAATAATTCATGTTTTGTTACAGTACCTTCAGAAAGTATTCACACCTTGACTTTTCCTCAGTTTGTTGTTCAACTCAGTTTCTGAATTGAAAATGGATTAAAATGAGAGCTTATGTTACTGGCCGACACACAATAAATAACATACTTTTTTTTGTAATTCTTACTAATTAAAGCTGAAAAGCTGAAATGTCTTGAGTCAATAAGTATTCAACACGTTTGTTATGGCCTTAATAAGTTCAGGAGAAAAATGTGCTTACCAAGCCACATAATAAATTGTAAGGCAATAATAGTTTTTAACATGATTTTTGAATGACTACCTCATCTCTGTATATCTGTATATCTATACACATATAATTATCCGTAAGGCCCCTCAGTCGAGCAGTGAATTTCAAACCACAAAGACCAGGGAGGTTTTCGCAAAGAAGGGCACCTATTGGTAGATGGGTAAAAAAAAAAGAAGCTGACTTTGAATATCTCTTTGAGCATGGTGAAGGTAACAATTACACTTCAGATGGTGTATCAATACACCCAGTCACTACAAATATACAGGCGTCCTTGCAAACTCAGTTACCGAAGAGGAAGGAAACCGCTCAGGGATTTCAACATGAGGCCAATGGTGACTTTTAAATGGTTACAGAGTTTAATGGCTGTGATAGGAGAAAACTGAGAATGGATCAACAACATTGTAGTTACTCCACAATACTGAACTAAATGACAGAGTGAAAAGAAATAAGCCTGTACAGAATACAAAATATTACAAAACATGTATCCTGTTTGTAATAAGGCACTAAAGTAAAACTGGGAAAAAATAACTATTTGTCCTGAATAGATAGAACTACATATAGAACCATCCATAGAACTACATATAGAACCATCCATAGAACAACATGTAGAACTACATATAGAACCATCCATAGAACAACATATAGAACCATCCATAGAGCTACATATAGAACAACATGTAGAACCATCCATAGAGCTACATATAGAACCATCCATAGAACAACATGTAGAACTACATATAGAACCATCCATAGAACAACATATAGAACCATCCATAGAGCTACATATAGAACAACATGTAGAACCATCCATAGAGCTACATATAGAACCATCCATAGAGCTACATATAGAACCATCCATAGAGCTACATATAGAACCATCCATAGAGCTACATATAGAACCATCCATAGAGCTACATATAGAACCATCCATAGAGCTACATATAGAACCATCTATATAACTACATATAGAACCATCCATAGAGCTACATATAGAACCATCCATAGAGCTACATATAGAACCATCCATAGAGCTACATATAGAACCATCTAGAACTACTATAGAACCATCCAGACTACATATAGAACCATCCATAGAGCTACATATAGAACCATCTATATAACTACATATAGAACCATCCATAGAGCTACATATAGAACCATCCATAGAGCTACATATAGAACCATCCATAGAGCTACATATAGAACCATCTATAGAACTACATATAGAACCATCCATAGAGCTACATATAGAACCATCCATAGAGCTACATATAGAACCATCTATAGAACTACATATAGAACCATCCATAGAACAACATATAGAACCATCCATAGAGCTACATATAGAACAACATGTAGAACCATCCATAGAGCTACATATAGAACCATCCATAGAGCTACATATAGAACCATCCATAGAGCTACATATAGAACCATCTATAGAACTACATATAGAACCATCTATAGAACTACATATAGAACCATCCATAGAACAACATATAGAACCATCCATAGAGCTACATATAGAACAACATGTAGAACCATCCATAGAGCTACATATAGAACCATCCATAGAGCTACATATAGAACCATCCATAGAACTACATATAGAACCATCCATAGAGCTACATATAGAACAGCATGTAGAACCATCCATAGAACTACATATAGAACCATCCATAGAGCTACATATAGAACCATCCATAGAGCTACATATAGAACCATCCATAGAGCTACATATAGAACCATCCATAGAACTACATATAGAACCATCCATAGAGCTACATATAGAACCATCCATAGAACTACATATAGAAACATCCATAGAGCTACATATAGAGCAACATATAGAACCATCCATAGAGCTACATATAGAACCATCCATAGAGCTACATATAGAACCATCCATAGAGCTACATATAGAGCAACATATAGAACCATCCATAGAGCTACATATAGAGCAACATATAGAACCATCCATAGAGCTACATATAGAACAGCATGTAGAACCATCCATAGAGCTACATATAGAACCATCCATAGAGCTACATATAGAACAGCATGTAGAACCATCCATAGAGCTACATATAGAACAGAATGTAGAACCATCCATAGAGCTACATATAGAACCATCCATAGAGCTACATATAGAACCATCCATAGAACTACATATAGAACTACATATAGAACCATCCATAGAGCTACATATAGAACCATCCATAGAGCTACATATAGAACAGCATGTAGAACCATCCATAGAGCTACATATAGAACCATCCATAGAACTACATATAGAACAGCATGTAGAACCATCCATAGAGCTACATATAGAACCATCCATAGAACTACATATAGAACCATCCATAGAACAACATGTAGAACCATCCATAGAACTACATATAGAACCATCCATAGAACTACATATAGAACAGCATATAGAACCATCCATAGAACAACATATAGAACAACATATAGAACCATCCATAGAGCTACATATAGAACAGCATGTAGAACCATCCATAGAGCTACATATAGAACCATCCATAGAACTACATATATAACCATCCATAGAACAACATGTAGAACCATCCATAGAACTACATATAGAACCATCCATATAACTACATATAGAACCATCCATAGAACTACATATAGAACCATCCATATAACTACATATAGAACCATCCATAGAGCTACATATAGAACCATCCATAGAACTACATATAGAACCATCCATAGAACTACATATAGAACCATCCATAGAACTACATATAGAACCATCCATAGAACTACACATAGAACCATCCATATAACTACATATAGAACCATCCATAGAGCTACATATAGAACCATCCATAGAACTACATATAGAACCATCCATAGAACTACATATAGAACCATCCATAGAACTACATATAGAACCATCCATAGAACTACATATAGAACCATCCATAGAACTACATATAGAACCATCCATATAACTACATATAGAACCATCCATAGAACTACATATAGAACCATCCATAGAGCTACATATAGAACCATCCATAGAACAGCATGTAGAGCCATCTATAGAACTACATATAGAACCATCCGTGGAACTACATATAGAACCATCCATAGAACTACATATAGAACCATCCATAGAACTACATATAGAACCATCCATAGAACTACATATAGAACCATCCATAGAACTACATATAGAACCATCCATAGAACTACATATGGAACCATCCATAGAACTACATATAGAACCATCCATAGAACTACATATGGAACCATCCATAGAACAGCATGTAGAGCCATCTATAGAACTACATATAGAACCATCCGTGGAACTACATATAGAACCATCCATAGAACTACATATAGAACCATCCATAGAACTACATATAGAACCATCCATAGAACTACATATAGAACCATCCATAGTACTACATATGGAACCATCCATAGAACTACATATAGAACCATCCATAGAACAACATGTAGAACCATCCATAGAACTACATATAGAACAGCATGTAGAACCATCCATAGAACAACATGTAGAACCATCCATAGAACTACATATAGAACCATCCATAGTACTACATATAGAACCATCCATAGTACTACATATAGAACCATCCATAGTACTACATATGGAACCATCCATAGAACTACATATAGAACCATCCATAGAACAACATGTAGAACCATCCATAGAACTACATATAGAACAGCATGTAGAGCCATCTATAGAACAACATGTAGAACCATCCATAGAACTACATATAGAACCATCCATAGTACTACATATAGAACCATCCATAGTACTACATATAGAACCATCCATAGTACTACATATGGAACCATCCATAGAACTACATATAGAACCATCCATAGAACAACATGTAGAACCATCCATAGAACTACATATAGAACAGCATGTAGAGCCATCTATAGAACTACAGTACCAGTAAATGGTTTGGACACACCTACTCATTCCAGGGTTTTTCTTTATTTTGACTATTTTCTACATTGTAGAATAACAGTGAAGACATCAAAACTTTGAAATAACAGATATGGAATCATGTAGTAACCAAAAAAGTGTTAAAGAAATCCAAATATATTTATATTTCACATTCTTCAAAGTAGCCACCCTTTGCCTTGATGAAAGCTTTGGTATTCTCTCAACCAGCTTTATGAGGTAGTCACCTGGAATGCATATCAATTAACAGGTGTGCCTTATTAAAAGTTAATTTTGAATTTTTTTCCTTTTTAATGCGTTTAAGCTAATCAGCTGTGATGTGACACGGTAGGGGTGGTATAAAAAACATAGCCATATTTGGTAAAATACCAAGACCATACTATGGCAAGAACAGCTGAAATAAGCAATGAGAAATGACGGTCCATCATTACATTTACATTACATTTAAGTCATTTAGCAGACGCTCTTATCCAGAGCGACTTACAAATTGGAAAGTTCATCCATATTCATCCTGGTCCCCCCGTGGGGAATGAACCCACAACCCTGGCGTTGCAAGCGCCATGCTCTACCAACTGAGCCACACACACACAAAACATGAAGGTCAGTCAATCCAGAACATTTCAAGAACTTTGAAAGGTTCTTGAAGTGCAGTCGCAAAAACCATCAAGCGCTACGATGAAACTGGCTCTCACTAGGAACGCCACAGGAAAGGAAGACCCAGAATTACCTCTGCTGCAGAGGATAAGTTCATTAGAGTTACCAGCCTCAGAAATTGTTGCCCAAATAAATGCTTCACAGAGTTCAAGTAACAGACAAAATTCAACATCACCAGTTTAAAGGAGATTGCGTGAATCGGGCCTTCATGGTCGAATTTCTGCAAAGAAACCACTACTAAAGGACACCATTAAGAAGAAGAGACTTGCTAGTCAGTTACGAACAAATTATTATTCAAAATGTCAGCCTACCAGGGAACAGTGGATTAACTGCCTTGTTCAGGGGCAGAACGACAGATTTGTACCATGTCAGCTCAGGGATTCGATTCAGCAACGTTGTGGTTACTGGCCCAACGCCCCAGAGCGCACGTATGTGGGAACTCCTTCAAGATTGTTGGAAGATAATTCTAGGTGTAGCTCGTTGAGAGAATGCCAAGAGTGTACAAAGTTGTCATCAAGGAAAAGGGTGGCTACTTTGAAGAATCTCAAATATAAAATATATTTTGATTTGTTTAACACTTTTTTGGTTACTACATGATTCCATATGTGTTATTTAATAGTGTTGATGTCTTCACTATTATTTTACAATGTAGAAAATAGTCAAAATAAAGGAAAACCCTTGAACGAGTAATTGGTCTAAAACTAATTTGACTTGTATTGTATATAAGGCTGCGTTGAGACAATGACTTACCAATGACCCAAGTCCATCTCCGATGTAAGTCACCTAATGTATGTCCCTCGTACTGCCCTGAATGCCTCTGCTGATCCTACAGCTATTGTATGCAGTAATAATTTGCCTCTGAACCAGAGTTACACTTTTAGCACTGAGGTGTAGGAAGACCCCTTTATGCAGCTCACCTTATTAAGATTTATGCAGCTCACTTTATGCAGATTCGAAATTGTCGGTAATCTGTTAGTTAACTTGGCTTTCGAGGACCTTAGAAAGCCAGGGTAGGATAGATATAGGTCGGTAGCAGTTTGGGTCTAGAGTGTCTCCCCATTGAAGAGGGGGATGACCGCAGCAGCTTTCCAATCTTTGGGGATCTCAGACGATACGAAAGAGAAGTTGAACAGGATGGTAATAGGGGTTGCAACAATTTCAGCAGATCATTTTAGAAAGAAAGGGTCCAGATTGTCTAGTCGGGCTGATTTGTAGGGGTCCAGATTTTGCAGCTCTTTCAGAACATCAGCTATCTGGATTTGGGTGGAGGAGAAATGGTGGGGGAGGTTTGGGCGGGTTGCTGTGGAGGGTGCCGGGCAGATGACCGGGGTAAGGGTAGCCAGGTGGAAAGCATGGCCAGCCGTAGAGAAATGCTTATTGAAATTCTCAATTATAGTGGATTTATTGGTGGTGACAGTGTTTCCTAGCCTCAGTGCAGTGGGCAGCTGGGAGGAGGTACTCTTATTCTCCATGGACTTTACAGTGTCCCAGAACTTTTTTGAGTTTGTACTACAGGATGCAAATTTCTGTTTGAAATAGCTAGCCTTAGCTTTCCTAACTGCCTGTGTATATTTGTTCCTAACTTCCCTGAAAAGTTGCATATCACGGGGGCTATTTGATGCTAATGCAGAACGCCACAGGATGTTTTTGTGCTGGTCGAGGGCAGACAGGTCTGGAGTGAACCAAGGACTATATCTATTCTTAGTTCTACATTTTTCTGAATGGGGCATGCTTATTTAAGATGGTGAGGAAGGCACTTTTAAAGAATAACCAGGCAAAAAGTGTAAGGTGCCTCCAGTTTTTATATAGACTGGGTCTTTATATTTGCCATCTGGGTCTTGTTTTAATAATAGAGAAATCAGACCTTCCTGCTGAGTACCTGACAGACTACCATTTCTATAGGAGTAGTTAAAACAATCTAACAATGGAGCTTTTAGTATATCAAAAAAGGTTTGATATACCTCTACCGGTATGCCAACAAGCCCTGGGGTTTTTCCAGACAAAGGATTTAATACCCTCAAAAAGTTATTCCTCTGTACTTCGGCCTTCGCGCTGATCTTTCTGTACATTTGTTATTATTTGGAAATAATTCCTTACCGTAATCTTCATTCAGTGGGAGAGGATGAGACGGAAAAGAGAACATCTGCCTAAAATAATTAGCTTCCTCTTTTAAAATATCATTCAGAGAATCATAGATGACTCCGTCTTCAGTAACGAGTTTCTGCAAATTCCTTTTGTTAGCGTTCCTGTATTGGAGATTCAGGAAGAATTTTGTGATTTTTTTTTTTCCATTGTCCATCCAGTTTGCTTTATTTTTGTAAATGATTACATTAGATTGTTCTTGAATAAGTTCCTCAAGTTCTTTTGGTTTTTCCTCTAACTTATTTTGTATCTCTGTAGTATCGTTTTTATTGCCATCTACCTGTACTACTAGTTCATGGACTTCCCTAGTTAGTCTTGTCTTTTTATCCAGAAACTGCTTTTTATTATTGATGAATATTGAATTGAATGACCCCTGAAGGTACATTTAAAAGGTATCCCAAACAATAAGGGGATTTGCTGAACCTATATTAAATTGGAAAAATTCAGTTATAAATTATTTCGTCTTAGTTAAAAATAAGTTGTCCTCCAGTAAACTTTGATTACATATCCAATATCCCCGTCCACGTGGAATATCTATAAGAGTTATGTGAATGCCAATTAGATGATGATCCGATCGTATTCTGTCTCCTATTAAAACTTTTTTAACCTTTGATGCAAGAGAGAAAGAGTCAAGAAAGTAGTCAAGACGACTAGCTTGATTAAGTCTCCTCCATGTATATCTCACTAGGTCGGGGTTTTTTAGTCTCCAAATATCCACTATTTCTAATGTGTCCATAATATTTGTGATTTCCTTAAAGGCACGGTGATCATAGTTTGTAGAGTGATTACCTTTACGGTCCATTGAGGTAGTTAACGCTGTGTTATAGTCTCCCACCATAATGATTAGATCATTTGTTGTCTGTAAGTTCAATAAAATGGTATAAATGTTTTAGAAGAAGTGTGGATCATCCTGATTTGGACCATATAGATTAATGAGCCAAGTCTCTTTTTCATCCACTTTTATATTCAAAAGGATCCACCTTCCTTGTGAATCATTCCTGATTATTTGCACATTCAGATTAACCTTTCTGTTAATTAATATCATTACACCCTTTGAGTTCCTTTGTCCATGACAGAAAATTATTTCACCACCCCATTCCTTTTCCCACGCAACTTCATCTAAGGATGTAAAGTGAGTTTCCTGTAAACAACTTCTTCTCAGGATGTAGAGTGAGTTTCCTGTAAACAACTTCTTCTCAGGATGTAAAGTGAGTTTCCTGTAAACAACTTCATCTCAGGACGTAGAGTGAGTTTCCTGTAAACAACTTCATCTAAGGATGTAAAGTGAGTTTCCTGTAAACAACTTCTTCTCAGGATGTAAAGTGAGTTTCCTGTAAACAACTTCATCTCAGGATGTAGAGTGAGTTTCCTGTAAACAACTTCATCTAAGGATGTAAAGTGAGTTTCCTGTAAACAACTTCTTCTCAGGATGTAAAGTGAGTTTCCTGTAAACAACTTCATCTCAGGATGTAGAGTGAGTTTCCTGTAAACAACTTCATCTCAGGATGTAAAGTGAGTTTCCTGTAAACAACTTCATCTCAGGATGTAAAGTGAGTTTCCTGTAAACAACTTCATCTAAGGATGTAAAGTGAGTTTCCTGTAAACAACTTCATCTCAGGATGTAAAGTGAGTTTCCTGTAAACAACTTCATCTAAGGATGTAAAGTGAGTTTCCTGTAAACAACTTCATCTAAGGATGTAAAGTGAGTTTCCTGTAAACAACTTCATCTCAGGATGTAAAGTGAGTTTCCTGTAAACAACTTCATCTCAGGATGTAGAGTGAGTTTCCTGTAAACAACTTCATCTCAGGATGTAAAGTGAGTTTCCTGTAAACAACTTCATCTAAGGATGTAAAGTGAGTTTCCTGTAAACAACTTCTTCTCAGGATGTAAAGTGAGTTTCCTGTAAACAACTTCTTCTCAGGATGTAGAGTGAGTTTCCTGTAAACAACTTCATCTCAGGATGTAAAGTGAGTTTCCTGTAAACAACTTCATCTCAGGATGTAAAGTGAGTTTCCTGTAAACAACTTCATCTCAGGATGTAAAGTGAGTTTCCTGTAAACAACTTTATCTCAGGATGTAAAGTGAGTTTCCTGTAAACAACTTCATCTAAGGATGTAAAGTGAGTTTCCTGTAAACAACTTCATCTCAGGATGTAAAGTGAGTTTCCTGTAAACAACTTCATCTAAGGATGTAAAGTGAGTTTCCTGTAAACAACTTCATCTCAGGATGTAAAGTGAGTTTCCTGTAAACAACTTCATCTCAGGATGTAGAGTGAGTTTCCTGTAAACAACTTCATCTCAGGATGTAAAGTGAGTTTCCTGTAAACAACTTCATCTAAGGATGTAAAGTGAGTTTCCTGTAAACAACTTCTTCTCAGGATGTAAAGTGAGTTTCCTGTAAACAACTTCTTCTCAGGATGTAGAGTGAGTTTCCTGTAAACAACTTCATCTCAGGATGTAAAGTGAGTTTCCTGTAAACAACTTCATCTCAGGATGTAAAGTGAGTTTCCTGTAAACAACTTCTTCTCAGGATGTAAAGTGAGTTTCCTGTAAACAACTTCTTCTCAGGATGTAGAGTGAGTTTCCTGTAAACAACTTCATCTCAGGATGTAAAGTGAGTTTCCTGTAAACAACTTCATCTCAGGATGTAAAGTGAGTTTCCTGTAAACAACTTCATCTCAGGATGTAAAGTGAGTTTCCTGTAAACAACTTTATCTCAGGATGTAAAGTGAGTTTCCTGTAAACAACTTCATCTAAGGATGTAAAGTGAGTTTCCTGTAAACAACTTCATCTCAGGATGTAAAGTGAGTTTCCTGTAAACAACTTCATCTAAGGATGTAAAGTGAGTTTCCTGTAAACAACTTCATCTCAGGATGTAAAGTGAGTTTCCTGTAAACAACTTCATCTCAGGATGTAGAGTGAGTTTCCTGTAAACAACTTCATCTCAGGATGTAGAGTGAGTTTCCTGTAAACAACTTCATCTCAGGATGTAAAGTGAGTTTCCTGTAAACAACTTCTTCTCAGGATGTAAAGTGAGTTTCCTGTAAACAACTTCTTCTCAGGATGTAGAGTGAGTTTCCTGTAAACAACTTCATCTCAGGATGTAAAGTGAGTTTCCTGTAAACAACTTCATCTCAGGATGTAGAGTGAGTTTCCTGTAAACAGTATATGTTATATTCCTTTTCTTTTAGCCATGTAAAGACTGATCTTTTTTTTAATAATCTGCCAAACCGTTACAATTACACCTGGCTATACTTATTTCACCCCTTTCCATAACTAGTATTCTCAGGCTAAATTGACCATAATTAGTGCTTGTAAAGTTACTGCCATCAGAGGTATTATGAAGGTCAAAACTAGAGCTTTCAAATGTCTGATATTTACAATTCAAGAAATAGGTTCTAGCAGTATTTGTTTTATTCCCTTGTCTGTTTGCCTGTGAGCCAATGCCACAGATGGTAGAAAATTGAGACAAGATATTATGTGTGTATCAAATCTGAGTAGGTTGAAGTGTATGATATTGGATGTGATATAATGAGAGTGTGTACGATGTCTCTATAAGAGTAAGAATATAATGTGTGACGTCCAAATAAATAATAACTCTGCCAATTTGCATGGTTGAGTGTCTATGTGTGTAACATGTAGTGGGTATAGCCTTGATATTCATGATGATAATTGTAATCCATATCGTATCACCGTCATAGTTGCATCATAATTACCTTTAACATCATTGAACAACACATCCCAGCATTTCCATAGCAATTGACGTTTCACATGATCATGAAAGAGACCTTGCATTACTCTAGAGACGACTTCACTACAGTACAAATATATTCCGTACAATATGTTACTATTCCCCAATGCCCCTATTCTGATATCTTCCCCTTGCTTGTTGTAAACATATATAAACGTGTAGACAAATACATAAAAAAGATAGACAAACAATAAACACATAAAATTATAAAACAGTTCTCGACAATATAGAGAGAGAGAGAGAAGAGAAAAGAGAGAAACAGAGAGAGAGAGAAGAGAGCGAGGTCAGGTGTGTTTGTGTCTGTATAAGTCCGCATGTGTATTTTTTTATTTTTTTATTTCACCTTTATTTAACCATGTAGGCTAGTTGAGAACAAGTTCTCATTTACAACTGCGACCTGGCCAAGATAAAGCATAGCAGTGTGAACAGACAACAACACAGAGTTACACATGGAGTAAACAATAAACAAGTCAATAACACAGTAGGGAACAAAAATGAGTCTATATACATTGTGTGCAAAAGGCATGAGGAGGTAGGCAATAAATAAGCAAGCATGTAATTGAGTACGTGTGTGTTCATATCCAGATAATGTTCAGATATTTTTACAGTTCCCATACCTTCTTTTATTTTGTAACCTGAAGTCCCTGTAGAATTTAGTACAGCCACGGTGTTATGGAGCTCTCGGAAGAGCTGTCCATCTATAAAGAGTTTGTTCACGATGATAAAGGCACGCTTACCATTCCCCCTTTGTTGTCTTTGTACCGGATACAGTCTCTTACGACGTTCGTTTATCTCCCTTGGAAATTGGTCATTGAGACCCGAATTTGGTCCCTTTTAACTCCCTTCCTCTGCTTTTGATCAGCTCCTTTTGTTGGTAGTGTTCAAATTTTGCGATGATCGGGCGGGCACCCTTGGTCTTGTCGCTCCGAGCTCCAAGTCTGTGTTCTCGGTGGAAAGCCACCTTGTTTACAGTCTCTATAGGAAGTTTCAAAGTGGATTGCATGAATTGCCCTCTGGATAATTGGATGCGTACTCAGGAATCCCAGAAGAAAATAGATTTTCACGTATGCTACAACTTTGTATGTCTAGTAGCGACTCCTTCATCACCCTGTTTTCCCTGAGTAGACAATCCATTTTGGAATCATGGATCTTTACCTTAGCTGTGAGTGTCTTGTTTTCTCTTTGGAGCGTGAGAATTTCACTCTGGCTGAGCTCCAAGCTCCCCCTCAGCCCTGTCACCTCCTCACACAACTTTTCCAGTGGTGCATGGATTCCAGCCAGAGCACTAGCCTCTACCTCAATGGTAAGTAAATTGTCTGTGTCTGTAGATTAATCTGTTTTTCTTTTTTTTGTCGGGTTAAAGTTATTTTGTGAGGTGGTGGGATCTTTTCCATGAAGGATTATGTTGTTCCATCCATAGCGTAAAGCTGTTGGTACTCGTCGATTTCCCTCAGGATCTCCTTAGTATCCAGATTGGCTCTTTACTGCAACCAGTTGTTTTACGAAAAGATAACAATGAGTCTTTCCAACAACGACAACAGGTGTCTATAGTACAGCCAGCTAGCACTCGCGGAATCCATGCAAAAAAAGGAACACAAACTTGCAGTCCCAGCCGTAAAGGCTAACCGCGTCATGGAATCTTTAGCAACAAAACTTTAGTTCGGATCAAAATCGTTTAAATAAAAATGTTTTCATATGAACAACAAACCGAGACAGCACAATATTCTGTTGCGCACTCTGATGAAGAATCGGATTACGTATATCCGGTCTCTTCCTATGTTCTTGAAGTAAATCAAATGTGTTGGTCTGTGGTGTGTAGTGACGAGCAACTAGACGCTGCACTTGACACATTTATACATTTGCTTATACCAGTTACTAATAAGCATGCACCCATTAAGAAAATTACTGTAAAACCTGTTGAATCCTCTTGGATTGATAAGGAATTGAAAAATGTGCATGGTTGAGAGGGATGAGGCAAATAGGTCTGGCAGCCCAACTGATTGGCAAACTTACTGCAAATTGAGAATCATCATGTGACAGAATAAAAAGAAGAAGAAAGTGCACTATGAAATAAAGATAAATGTCAAAGAATGATAGTACAAAAAACACCTTAAATGAAATGTTGGGCAAAAGGCAAACTCCGCTCCATCATTCATTGATTTAGATTCGTCACAAAACCCATTGATATTGGTACAACTGATTTTACCAACTACTTTAATGATTTGTTTCATTGGTAAGAAAACAAACTTAGGGATGACAGCAACACATGCTGATACTACACATCCAAGTATATCTGACCAAATTAAGAAAGACAAGCATTGTAATTTAGAATTCCGGGTCTGACAATTTGGATGGAAAATTACTGAGGATAATAGCGAACGATATTCCTATTTGCCACATCTTCCACTTAAGCCTACTGGAAAGTGTGTGTCCTCTGGCCTGGAGGGAAGCTAAAGTCATCACCCTAAGAATAGTAAAGCACTCTACTGGCTCATGTAACAAACCAATCGGCCTGTTTTAATGACATTTTAATTGAAATATATTTCATTTTATTTAACCTTTATTTAACTAGGCAAGTCAATTAAAAACAAATTCTTATTTACAATGACAGCCTACGCCGGCCAATCCCGGATGACGCCGGACCAATTGCGCGTCGCCTTATGGGACTCCCAATCATGGCCCGTTGTGATACAGCCTGGAATTGAACCAGGGTTTCTGGAGTGACACCTCAAGAGATGCAGTGGTTTAGACCGCTGTGGGACACCTGTGGGACACCTAGTTACCAACCCTTAGTAAACTTTTGTGAAAAAATTGTGTTTGACCAGATACAATGCTATTTTACAGTAAAAAAATTGACAACAGACTTTCAGCATGCTTATATGTGTCACGCCCTGACTGTAGAGAGCTTTTCTCTATTTTGGTTTGGTCAGGGTGTGATTTGGGTGGGCAATCTATGTTCTTTTTTCTATGTTTTGTATTTCTTTGTTATTGGCCGGGTATGGTTCTCAATCAGAGGCAGCTGTCTATCGTTGTCTCTGATTGGGAACCATACTTAGGTAGCTTTTCCCCACCTATGCTTTGTGGGTAGTTGTTTTCTGTTTAGTGTTTTGCACCTGACAGGACTGTTTCGGTTTCGGTTATTCACTTTGTTCTTTTTGTTTAGTGTTCAGTTTTAATAAAAAGTCATGAACACTTACCACGCTGCGCTTTGGTCCGATCCCTCTTCATCCGACGACGACACCCGTTACAATACGGAAGGACATTCAACAAGCACTTACAGAAATGGCTGATGATTGATTGAGAGAAATTGATGAAAGAACAGATTGTGGGGGCTGTTTTGTTAGATTTCAGTGCGGCTTTTGACATTATTGATCCTAGTCTGTTGCTGGTAAAACATGTGTGTTATGGCTTTACACCCCCTGCTATAATGTGGATAAAGAGTTACCTGTCTAACAGAACACAGAGGGTGTTCTTTAATGGAAGCCAGAGTTTCTATGTATAAGGATGACTCAACACTATACACGTCAGCTACTACAGTGACTGAAATGACTGCAACACTTAGCAAAGAGATGCAGTTAGTTTCAGAATGGGTGGCAAGGAATAAGTTAGTCCTAAATATTTCAAAAACTAAAGGCATTGTATTTGGGACAAATAATTCACTAAACCCGAAATCTCGTCTAAATCTTGTAATGAATCATGTGGAAATTGAGCAAGTTGAGATTTTTATTTATAATGTTTTTATTTCATCTTTATTTAACCAGGTAGGCTAGTTAACCAGGTAGGCTAGTTAACCAGGTAGGCTAGTTAACCAGGTAGGTTAGTTGAGAACAAGTTCTCATTTACAACTGCGACCTGGCCAAGATAAAGCAAAGCAGTTCGACACATACAACAACACAGAATTACACATGGAATAAACAAAACATACAGTCAATAATACAGTAGAAAAATAAGTCTATATACAATGTGAGCAAATGAGGTGAGATAAGGGAGGTAAAGGCAAAAAAAGGCCATGGTGGCGAAGTAAATACAATATAGCAAGTAAAACACTGGATTGGTAGATTTGCAGTGGAAGAATGTGCAAAGTAGAGATAGAAATAATGGCGTGCAAAGGAGCAAATAAATAAATAAATACAGTAGGGGGAGAGGTAGTTGTTTGGGCTAAATTATAGATGGGCTATGTACAGGTGCAGTAATCTGTGAGCTGCTCTGACAGCTGGTGCTTAAAGCTAGTGAGGGAGTGTTTCCAGGTTCAGAGACTTTCTGCAGTTCGTTCCAGTCATTGGCAGCAGAGAACTGGAAGGAAAAACGACCAAAGGAGGAATGATGACTAAACTGCTTAGTAGCCCTGGATGGTAAACTGTCATGGTCAAAACATATTGATACAACAGTAGCTAAGATGGGGAGAAGTCTGTCCATAATAAAAGCGCTCATCTGCCTTCTTAACAACACTATCAACAAGGCAGGTCCTACAGGCCCTAGTTTCTACCTTCTTAACAACACTATCAACAAGACAGGTTCTACAGGCCCTAGTTTCTACCTTCTTAACAACACTATCAACAAGACAGGTCCTACAGGCCCTAGTTTCTACCTTCTTAACAACACTATCAACAAGACAGGTTCTACAGGCCCTAGTTTCTACCTTCTTTTTTATTTATTTATTTTATTTATTTAACCTTTATTTAACCAGGTAGGCAAATTGAGAACACGTTCTCATTTACAATTGCGACCTGGCCAAGATAAAGCAAAGCAGTTCGACACATACAACAACACATAGTTACACATGGAGTAAAACAAACATATAGTCAATGATACAGTGAAAAAAAAATAAGTCTATATACAATGTGAGCAAGTGAGGTGAGATAAGGGAGGTGAAGGCAAACAAATATATGTATAAATAAATAAAAATATAAAAAGGCCATGGTGGCGAAGTAAATACAACACAGCAAGTAAAATAAAACTTAAAACACTGGAATGGTTGGTTTGCAGTGGAAGAAAGCGCAAAGTAGAGACAGAAATAATGGGGTGCAAAGGAGCAAAATAAATAAATAAATACAGTAGGTAAAGAGGTAGTTGTTTGGGCTAAATTATAGATGGGCTATGTACAGGTGCAGTAATCTATGAGCTGCTCTGACAGCTGGTGCTTAAAGCTAGTGAGGGAGATAAGTGTTTCCAGTTTCAGAGATTTTTGTAGTTCGTTCCAGTCATTGGCAGCAGAGAACTGGAAGGAGAGGCGGCCAAAGGAAGAATTGGTTTTGGGGGTGACCAGAGAGATAAACCTGCTGGAGCGCGTGCTACAGGTAGGTGTTGCTATGGTGACCAGCGAGCTGAGATAAGGGGGGACTTTACCTAGCAGGGTCTTGTAGATGACCTGGAGCCAGTGGGTTTGGCGACGAGTATGAAGCGAGGGCCAGCCAACGAGAGTGTACAGGTCGCAGTGGTGGGTAGTATATGGGGCTTTGGTGACAAAACGGATGGCACTGTGATAGACTGCATCCAATTTATTGAGTAGGGTTTTGGAGGCTATTTTGTAAATGACATCACCGAAGTCGAGGATTGGTAGGATGGTCAGTTTTACAAGGGTATGTTTGGCAGCATGAGTAAAGGATGCTTTGTTGCGGAATAGGAAGCCAATTCTAGATTTAACTTTGGATTGGAGATGTTTGATGTGAGTCTGGAAGGAGAGTTTACAGTCTAACCAGACACCTAGGTATTTGTAGTTGTCCACATATTCTAAGTCAGAGCCGTCCAGAGTAGTGATGTTGGACAGGCGGGCAGGTGCAGGCAGCGATCGGTTGAAGAGCATGCATTTAGTTTTACTTGTATTTAAGAGCAATTGGAGGCCACGGAAGGAGAGTTGTATGGCATTGAAGCTCGCCTGGAGGGTTGTTAACACAGTGTCAAAAGAAGGGCCAGAAGTATACAGAATAGTGTCGTGTTCTTAACAACACTATCAACAAGGCAGGTCCTACAGGCCCTAGTTTTGTCTCACTTGGACTACTGTTCAGTGATGTGGTCAGGTGCCACAAAGAGAGACTTAAGTAATTACAATTGGCTCAGAACAGGGCAGCACTGCTGGCTCTTGGATGTACACAAAGAGCTAATATTAATAATATGCATGTCAATCTCTCCTGGCTGAAAGTGGAGCAGAGATTGAATTCATCACTACTTGTATTTGTGAGAGGTATTGACATGTTTAAACTACTAGCACACAGCTCAGACACCCATGCATACCCCACAAGACATGCCACCAGAGGTCTCTTCACAGTCCCCAAGTCCAGAACAGACTATGGGAAGTGCACAGTACTACGTAGAGCCATGACTACATGGAACTCTATTCCACATCAGGTAACTGATGCAGCAGGAGAATCAGATTTTAAAAACAGATAAAAAAACACCTTATGGAACAACAGGGACTGAAGCAACACAAACATAGGCACAGACACACACACACACACACACACACACACACACACACACACACACACACACACACACACACACACACACACACACACACACACACACACACACACACACACACACACACACACACACACACACACACACACTATACACACACGTACACATGGATTTTGTGTTGTAGATATGTGGTAGTAGAGTAAAGGCCTGAGGGCTTAATATGTTGGGAATTTATTGTCATGTTTAAAAAAAAATGTATAACTGCCTTAATTTTGCTGGACCCCAGGAAGAATAGCTGCTGCCTTTGAAGGAACTAATGGAGATCCACAATAAATTCAAATACAAAGCATTATGTTTGGGGCAAATCCAACACGTCACATCACTGGATACCACTCTTCATATTTTCAAGCATTGTGTTGGCTGCATCATGTTATGGGTATGCTTGTCATCAGCAAGGACTAGAGAGTTTTTTATGATAATAATACATGCAAAAGAGCTAAGCACAGGCAAAATCCTAGAGAAAAACCTAATTCAGTCTGCTTTCCAACAGACACTGGGAGACAAATGTACCTTTCAGCAGGATAATAACCTAAAATACATGGCCAAATATACACTGGTTGGTTACCAAGACAACATTGAATGTTCCTGAGTTGCCTAGTTACAGTTTTGACTTAAATCGTTTTGAAAATCTACGGCAAGACATGAAAATGCCTGTGTAGTAATAATCAACAACCAACTTGACAGAGCACGCAGAATTTATTTTAAGAATAATCTGCAAATATTGTACAAACCAGGTAAAGATCTTAGAGACACAAGGATGGGTAAGATTTACTTTTATATTTAATCCATTTTAAATTCAGGTTGTAACACAACAAACCGTGTAAAAAGTCAATCAATAAAATTGTGCTGGAGAATGTGCTGTGAATGTGCTGTGCTGGAGAATATAGGAGTACATGACCATTAAGGCCAGATTGATCTTCGAGATGTTCAAATGTTCATAGATGACCAGGAGGGTCAATCCCAGTGGTTGTAGAGTAACAGGTCAGTACCTCAGGAGTAAATGTCAGTTGGTTTTTCATAGCCGAGCATTCAGAGGTCGACAGCAGGTCCAGGATGCATCCTGTTCCAAAAGTGCAGCAACAATAATCATCTACCTATTCCACACAAATCTAAGTAAAGGAATGGAATAAGAATATAATATATAAATATATGAATGAGCGATGACAGAGCGGCAAAGGCAAGATGCAATAGATGGTATAAAATACAGTATAATCTAGAGGCCAAAGAAACGCCCACCTATTATGGCGAGGCGCTGGCTAGCGGAGTGGAACACTTAAAAAAAATAAAGGAGAGCTCAGACGCAAAAATATTAATGTCCAACGAGCTGTCTTCATCATAATCATAAAATACAGTATGAGATGAGTGATGCAGATATGTAAACATTGTTAAAGTGATTAGTAATCCATTTATTCCAGTCTGTATGTAGGCAGCAGCCTCTCTGTGTTAGTGATGGCTGTTTAACAGTCTGATGGCCTTGAGATAGAAGTTGATTTTCAGTCTCTCGGTCCCTGCTTTGATGCACCTGTACTGACCTCGCCTTCTGGATGGTAGCGGGATGAACAGGCAGTGGATCAGGGGTTGCTGTCCATGATGATATTTTTGGCCTTCCTGTGTCTTATAGGTGTCCTGGAGGGCAGGTATTTTGCCTTGGTGATACGTTGTGCATACCGGACCACCCTCTTGCCTTGCCTTTGTGGGAAGTGCAGTTCCCTTACCAGGCAGCGATGCAGCCCGACAGGATGCTCTCAATTGTGCATCTGTAAAAGTTTGTGAGGGTTTTAGGTGACAAGCCAAAATTCTTCAGCCTCCTGAGATTGAAGAGGAGCTGTTGCGCCTTCTTCACCACAATGTGTGTGGGTGGACCATTTCAGTTTGTCCGTGATATGTATGCTGAGGAACTTAACTTTCCACCTTCTCCACTGCTGTCCCGTCGATGTGGAAAGGGGGGTGCTCCCTCTGCTGTTTTCCTGAAGTCCACAATCATCTCCTTTGTTTTGTTGTCCTTGAGGGAGAGGTTGTTTTCCTGACACCACACTGCGAGTGCCCTCATCTGCTCCCTGTAGGCTGTCTCGTCGTTTTTGGTAATCAAGCCTACTACTGTCGTGTTGTCTGCAAACTTCATGATTGAGTTGGCGGCGTGCATGGTCACGCAGTCATAAGTGAACAGGGAGTACAGGAGGGGGCTGAGCATGCACCCTTGTGGAGCCCCAGTGTTGAGGATCAGTGAAGTGGATATGTTGTTTCCTTCCTTCACCACATGGTGGCGGCCCGTCAGGAAGTCTAGGACCCAATTGCACAGGGCGGGGTTGAGACCCAGGGCCTCCAGCTTAATGATGAGCTTGGAGGGTACTATGGTGTTGAATGCTGAGCTGTAGTCAATTAACAACATTCTTACATAGGTATTCCTTTTGTACAGATGTTTTAATTTAAAATTTTTATTGAACTTTTATTTAACTAGGCAAGTCAGTTAAGAACAAATTCTTATTTACAACGACGGCCTACCCCAGCTAAACCTGGACGACGCTTGGCCAATTGTGTGTCGCCCTATGGGACTGCCAATCACAGCTGGATGTGACACAGCATGGAATCGAAAACCAGAGAGTATAGTGACGCCTCTTGCACTGAGATGCAGTGCCTTAGAACACTGCGCCACTCTGGAGCCTCAGGATAGGGCAGTGTGCGGTGTGATGGCGATTGTATCATCTGTGGACCGAGTATGGCCGAAAGCAAATTGAAGTGGGTCTAGGTTGTCAGGTAAGGTAGAGGTTATATGATCGTAAATAGCCTCTCAAAGCACTTCATGATGACAGAAGTGAGTGCTATGGGGCGATAGTCATTTAGTTCAGTTACCTTTGCCTTCTTGGGAACAGGAATAATGGTGGCCATCTTGAAGCATGTGAGAACAGCAGATTGGGATAGGGAGCGATTGAATACACCAGCCAGCTGAGGACGCAGCTATGGATGCCTCCTGGGCCGGAGGCATGTCTTACTCACATCAGCCACGGAGAAGGAGAGGGGGGACCAGCAGCCCTGCGAGCGTTAATAGGTTTAAATGTCTTACTCACATCAGCCACGGAGAAGGAGAGGGGGGACCAGCAGCCTTGCGAGCGTTAATAGGTTTAAATGTCTTACTCACGTCAGCCACGGAGAAGGAGAGGGGGGACCAGCAGCCCTGCGAGCGTTAATAGGTTTAAATGTCTTACTCACGTCAGCCACGGAGAAGGAGAGGGGGGTCTTACTCACGTCAGCCACGGAGAAGGAGAGGGGGGACCAGCAGCCCTGCGAGCGTTAATAGGTTTAAATGTCTTACTCACGTCAGCCACGGAGAAGGAGAGGGGGGACCAGCAGCCCTGCGAGCGTTAATAGGTTTAAATGTCTTACTCACGTCAGCCACGGAGAAGGAGAGGGGGGACCAGCAGCCCTGCGAGCGTTAATAGGTTAAAATGTCTTACTCACGTCAGCCACGGAGAAGGAGAGGGGGGACCAGCAGCCCTGCGAGCGTTAATAGGTTTAAATGTCTTACTCACGTCAGCCACGGAGAAGGAGAGGGGGAGCCAGCAGCCACGGAGAAGGAGAGGGGGGACCAGCAGCCCTGCGAGCGTTAATAGGTTTAAATGTCTTACTCACGTCAGCCACGGAGAAGGAGAGGGGGGACCAGCAGCCCTGCGAGCGTTAATAGGTTTAAATGTCTTACTCACGTCAGCCACGGAGAAGGAGAGGGGGAGCCAGCAGCCACGGAGAAGGAGAGGGGGGACCAGCAGCCCTGCGAGCGTTAATAGGTTTAAATGTCTTACTCACGTCAGCCACGGAGAAGGAGAGGGGGGACCAGCAGCCCTGCGAGCGTTAATAGGTTTAAATGTCTTACTCACGTCAGCCACGGAGAAGGAGAGGGGGGACCAGCAGCCCTGCGAGCGTTAATAGGTTTAAATGTCTTACTCACGTCAGCCACGGAGAAGGAGAGGGGGGACCAGCAGCCCTGCGAGCGTTAATAGGTTTAAATGTCTTACTCACGTCAGCCACGGAGAAGGAGAGGGGGGACCAGCAGCCCTGCGAGCGTTAATAGGTTTAGAATGTCTTACTCACGTCAGCCACGGAGAAGGAGAGGGGGGACCAGCAGCCCTGCGAGCGTTAATAGGTTTAAATGTCTTACTCACGTCAGCCACGGAGAAGGAGAGGGGGAGCCAGCAGCCACGGAGAAGGAGAGGGGGGACCAGCAGCCCTGCGAGCGTTAATAGGTTTAAATGTCTTACTCACGTCAGCCACGGAGAAGGAGAGGGGGGACCAGCAGCCCTGCGAGCGTTAATAGGTTTAAATGTCTTACTCACGTCAGCCACGGAGAAGGAGAGGGGGAGCCAGCAGCCACGGAGAAGGAGAGGGGGGACCAGCAGCCCTGCGAGCGTTAATAGGTTTAAATGTCTTACTCACGTCAGCCACGGAGAAGGAGAGGGGGAGCCAGCAGCCACGGAGAAGGAGAGGGGGGACCAGCAGCCCTGCGAGCGTTAATAGGTTTAAATGTCTTACTCACGTCAGCCACGGAGAAGGAGAGGGGGAGCCAGCAGCCCACGGAGAAGGAGAGGGGGAGCCAGCAGCCCTGCGAGCGTTAATAGGTTTAAATGTCTTACTCACGTCAGCCACGGAGAAGGAGAGGGGGGACCAGCAGCCCTGCGAGCGTTAATAGGTTTAAATGTCTTACTCATGTCAGCCACGGAGAAGGAGAGGGGGAGCCAGCAGCCACGGAGAAGGAGAGGGGGGACCAGCAGCCCTGCGAGCGTTAATAGGTTTAAATGTCTTACTCACGTCAGCCACGGAGAAGGAGAGGGGGAGCCAGCAGCCACGGAGAAGGAGAGGGGGGACCAGCAGCCCTGCGAGCGTTAATAGGTTTAAATGTCTTACTCACGTCAGCCACGGAGAAGGAGAGGGGGAGCCAGCAGCCACGGAGAAGGAGAGGGGGGACCAGCAGCCCTGCGAGCGTTAATAGGTTTAAATGTCTTACTCACGTCAGCCACGGAGAAGGAGAGGGGGAGCCAGCAGCCACGGAGAAGGAGAGGGGGGACCAGCAGCCCTGCGAGCGTTAATAGGTTTAAATGTCTTACTCACGTCAGCCACGGAGAAGGAGAGGGGAGCCAGCAGCCACGGAGAAGGAGAGGGGGGACCAGCAGCCCTGCGAGCGTTAATAGGTTTAAATGTCTTACTCACGTCAGCCACGGAGAAGGAGAGGGGGAGCCAGCAGCCACGGAGAAGGAGAGGGGGGACCAGCAGCCCTGCGAGCGTTAATAGGTTTAAATGTCTTACTCACGTCAGCCACGGAGAAGGAGAGGGGGAGCCAGCAGGCACGGAGAAGGAGAGGGGGGACCAGCAGCCCTGCGAGCGTTAATAGGTTTAAATGTCTTACTCACGTCAGCCACGGAGAAGGAGAGGGGGAGCCAGCAGCCACGGAGAAGGAGAGGGGGGACCAGCAGCCCTGCGAGCGTTAATAGGTTTAAATGTCTTACTCACGTCAGCCACGGAGAAGGAGAGGGGGAGCCAGCAGCCCACGGAGAAGGAGAGGGGGAGCCAGCAGCCCACGGAGAAGGAGAGGGGGAGCCAGCAGCCCACGGAGAAGGAGAGCCCACAGTCCATGGGAGCGGCCACGTCGGTGGTACTGTATTATCCTCAAAGCGGGCAAAGAAGGTGTTAAGTTTGTCTGGAAGCAAGACGTCGGTGTCCTTGATCTGGCTGGTTTTCCTTTGTAGTCCGTGATTGTATGTAGAGCCTGCCACATGCGTCTCGTGTCTGAGGGTTGATTTGCGACCCCACTTTGTCTCTATACTGACATTTTGCCTGTTTGACTGCCTTGCGGAGAGAATAACTATGCTGTTTGCATTCGGCCATATTCCCAGTCACCTTGCCATGGTTCTATGCGGTGGTTCACACTTTCAGTTTTGCGCGAATGCCACCATCTCTCCACGGTTTCTGGTTAGGGTAGGTTTAATTAGTCACAGTAGGTACAACATCTCCAATACATTTCCTTATAAACTCACTCACCGAATCAGCGTTTACGTCAATATTATTCTCCGAGTCGACCCGGAACATGTCCCAGTCCGCGTGATAGAAACAATCTTGAAGCGTGGATTCCGATTGGTCAGACCAGCGTTGAATTGTCCATAGCACGGGTACATCTTGTTTGAGTTTCTGCCTATAGGAAGGGAGGAGCAAAATGGAGTTGTGGTCAGATTTGACAAATGAAGGGCAGGGGAGGGCCTTGTAGGCATCCCGGAAGTTGGAGTAGCAGTGGTCCAGTGTTTTAGCAGTGTGAGTACTACAGTCAATATGTTGATAGATTTTAGGTTGTCTTGTTCTCAGATTGCTTTGTTAAAATCCCCAGCTACAATAAAAGCAGACTCAGAATATATGGGTTCCAGTTTGCATAAAGTCCATTGAAGTTCTTTGAGGGTCGTCGTGGTATCGGCTTGAGGGGGGATGTACACGGCTGTGACGATAACCGAAGAGAATTCTCTTGGGAGATAATACGGTCTGCATTTGATTGTGAAGAATTCTAGGACGGGTGAAGAAAAGGAGAAGTTAATCATGAAACATACATCCCGGCGTCTTCTTCCTCCCGGAGAGATGTTTATTCCTGTCGGCGCTATGCACAAAGAATCCAGGTGGCTGTACCGACTCCGACAGCATATCCCGAGAGAGCCACCCTCCAACCCCTCCTGGGACCACCCCAACCCACCCTCCAACCCCTCCTGGGACCACCCCAACCCACCCTCCAACCCCTCCTGGGACCACCCCAACCCCTCCTGGACCCCCCCAACCCCTCCTGGACCCCCTCCAACCCCTCCTGGGACCCCCCCAACCCCTCCTGGACCCCCCCAACCCCTCCTGGACCCCCTCCAACCCCTCCTGGGACCACCCCAACCCCTCCTGGACCCCCCCAACCCCTCCTGGACCCCCCCAACCCCTCCTGGACCCCCCCAACCCCTCCTGGACCCCCCCCCCCAACCCCTCCTGGACCCCCCCAACCCCTCCTGGGACCACCCCAACCCCTCCTGGACCCCCCCAACCCCTCCTGGACCCCCTCCAACCCCTCCTGGACCCCCCCCAACCCCTCCTGGGGTCCCAAAGTCTCATCAGAACATTTGAACAAGTCCAGGCGCTAAATCAGACTGGGGAAAAAAATAATTATCAGTGATGATTTTCTTTTCTACATAGAAAATCAAAATGATGATGTTCTGAACTTCCCCAATACTTTTCTGATGCATTTCAGTCACTTCAAACCATTCTTCTTTCAGATGAAATAACAGCCAAAAGTACTATCAGACTGATTTGTAATAGACTTAAAAAAGGTGAACATTGGACGTTGAGCACTACCGGGTTGGAGCGAGTAGTCGCATTTCATTTCGCTCCACAGGTAGTATTACATTTCATTTCATTTAATTTCATTTCAGTACAGTACAACGGTTTGATTTGTTTGATCTTAGCAATTTTTTTTCTTAGCTAGCTACATAGCCGTCTTTGTATCAAAGATAATTGTGTAGTTTAGAGTAATTAGCTAGCCAGGTTAGATAGCCAGGTTAGCTAGCCAGCTATTTTCGTCCTTCTAACGTAGTCAACACTGCTAGCCAGCTAGCCAGCTTCTACCGAATAGCAGCACTGTAGAAACTATAACACTACAACGGAACGACTTGATTAGTGTAGTGTTAGCTAGCTACATAGTTGTCTTTGCTGTCTTTGTATCTAAGATAATTGTGTAGTTTAGAGTAATTATCGAGGTTAGCTAGCCAGCTATTTTCGTCCGCCGTGCCGCCGTTCTCCTACCTAGTCAACACTGCTAGCTAGCTAGCCAGCTAGCCAACTTCTACCGAATAGCAGCACTGTAGAAACTATTACATTACAACGGAACGACTTGATTAGTGTAGTGTTAGCTAGCTACATAGTTGTCTTTGCTGTCTTTGTATCCAAGATAATTGTGTAGTTTAGAGTAATTATGAGGAAGTACAGTTCCCGCTCAGCCCAGTCAAAACTGTTCGCTGCTCTGGCACCCCAATGGTGGAACAAACTCCCTCACGACGCCAGGTCAGCGGAGTCAATCACCACCTTCCGGAGACACCTGAAACCCCACCTCTTTAAGGAATACCTAGGATAGGATAAAGTAATCCTTCTAACCCCCCCCCTTAAAAGAGTTAGATGCACTATTGTAAAGTGGTTGTTCCACTGGATATCATAAGGTGAATGCACCAATTTGTAATTCGCTCTGGATAAGAGCGTCTGCTAAATGACTTAAATGTAAATGTAAATGTTGATTACATCACTTTTTTTTTTTGTTGATAATATGATGTACTGTCCTCTCCTCTCTGAATACTGAATACAGACTAGTTGATTATATGATGTACTGTCCTCTCCTCTCTGAATACTGAATACAGACTAGTTGATTATATGATGTACTGTCCTCTCCTCTCTGAATACTGAATACAGACTAGTTGATTATATGATGTACTGTCCTCTCCTCTCCTCTCTGAATACTGAATACAGACTAGTTGATAATATGATGTACTGTCCTCTCCTCTCCTCTCTGAATACTGAATACAGACTAGTTGATAATATGATGTACTGTCCTCTCTGAATACTGAATACAGACTAGATAATATAATTTACTGTCCTCTCCTCTCTGAATACTGAATACAGACTAGTTGATTATATGATGTACTGTCCTCTCCCCTCTGAATACTGAATACAGACTAGTTGATTATATGATGTCCTCTCCTCTCCTCTCTGAATACTGAATACAGACTAGTTGATAATATGATGTACTGTCCTCTCTGAATACTGAATACAGACTAGATAATATAATTTACTGTCCTCTCCTCTCTGAATACTGAATACAGACTAGTTGATTATATGATGTCCTCTCCTCTCCTCTCTGAATACTGAATACAGACTAGTTGATAATATGATGTACTGTCCTCTCCCCTCTGAATACTGAATACAGACTAGTTGATTATATGATGTACTGTCCTCTCCTCTCTGAATACTGAATACAGACTAGTTGATTATATGATGTACTGTCCTCTCCTCTCTGAATACTGAATACAGACTAGTTGATTATATGATGTACTGTCCTCTCCCCTCTGAATACTGAATACAGACTAGTTGATAATATGATGTACTGTCCTCTCCCCTCTGAATACTGAATACAGACTAGTTGATTATATGATGTACTGTCCTCTCTGAATACTGAATACTGAATACAGACTAGTTGATTATATGATGTACTGTCCTCTCCTCTCTGAATACTGAATACAGACTAGTTGATTATATGATGTACTGTCCTCTCCTCTCTGAATACAGACTAGTTGATTATATGATGTACTGTCCTCTCCTCTCCTCTCTGAATACAGACTAGTTGATTATATGATGTACTGTCCTCTCCTCTCTGAATACTGAATACAGACTAGTTGATTATATGATGTACTGTCCTCTCCTCTCCTCTCTGAATACTGAATACAGACTAGTTGATAATATGATGTACTGTCCTCTTCCCTCTGAATACTGAATACAGACTAGTTGATTATATGATGTACTGTCCTCTCCCCTCTGAATACTGAATACAGACTAGTTGATTATATGATGTCCTCTCCTCTCCTCTCTGAATACAGACTAGTTGATAATATGATGTCCTCTCCTCTCCTCTCTGAATACTGAACACAGACTAGTTGATCATTTTATCTCCTCTCCTTTTATAGGAGTATTAACGCGGTTCACTATTTCACCATTTTAAATGCTTTTACTGTTGATCCGCCATGAGCAGCGTTTACCATGAATGTGATCTTTGTGAACACCAGGAACATTTTAATTACAAGCTGCATTGTTGACCGTATAATGACCTTTAACGCGCTCACATTGAATCCCAATATCCTGTCTGATCAGCGACGTGTTCATCTCTCCTCTCATGGCTCTGAACGATGTTCTACTTTCATTACTGCAGATCAAAAGCTTCATTATAATGAAGTTAGAATTTAGTAGAAAGATGGACACATTTGTTTGTCTATTTTTCTAAAAATGTAAATTTCTTGATATGAAAAAACTGTATTGTCTTTTCCATTGTGTTGATTGTTAAATGTGTCAGAAAGCCCCCCCCCCCCCCCCACACACACACACACACATATAGACACACACACACACACACACACACACACACACACACACACACACACACACACACACACACACACACACACACACACACACACACACACTGTCAGCGTCGGTACTAATATGTGCTGGTTTGAGAGATAGTGGGCTTCATTAAGCATCTCTTTAATACCATTACATTAGTCCATGTCGTGAAATACTGACATATCCTCATGCATTATGCATCAGATCATGCTGGAATGGGGGGATTATCAAAGGCCTGGATTAAATGTTCCTCAGGGACGCTGATAGAAAACCACTTACAGAACCACTTAGAGGCCTGCTGAAATATTGGATTGAAATTTGGGAGAAACGTAATTGTACAGATGTTTTATTTTATTTAACCTTTATTTAACTTACACCTGCCTTCCCTTTCATATGTATTTTAACTATGCAGGAATTAGAGTTTTCTATACATTTCTCACGTATGAGAGAAGAGGAGTCGTCTGCCTGTCTGTTTTTTTGAGGTCATGGAATGTCTACTTTCATTACACCGTTGGCCTGGTTTTGAGGAACACAGACCCATTTCCTCTCCATGTGTATGTAATGGGGCTGTTCTGGTCTCAGCTGAGCTGGTGCCTCTTAGGGCTCCAGCCGGGCGCCAAGCAGGCTGTCCTGGAGCCCAGAGAGGCAGGCCTGGGCAAGCTGGAGCTGAGCTGGTGGATCTTGGCAGGCTGTTCGAGCTGCTGTCTCTCTCTCAGTGCATTGACCAGTTGGTGTGCTGCGATGTTGGGAGCCAAAGAGTGGAAACCCAGCCACCAGCTGTTCTCTCTCTCTCTCTCTCTCTGATAGAGGAAACTGTATGGTGCAGAACACATCATATGGTCCTCTCAGCAGCAGCTGTGGCATGCTGGTAGTTGTGTGTCTGGCATCGGGCCACCGCTCAGCTCTACTTCCCTCCACTCTACACTACCACCCCATCCTCTCTTCTACTCCACACCACTCCAATCTACTCCCCTCCACACCACTCTACACTACCCCCATCCACTCTACTCTACTTCCCTCCACTCTACACTACCCCCATCCACTCTACTCTACTTCCCTCCACTCTACACCCCCACCCCCTCCTCTACTCTCCTCTACCCCCTACACTCTACTCTACCCCCTCCACTATACTCTACACACCCCATCCAATTTACTCTACTCTACCCCCCCTCCTCTCCTCTCCAGTCCACTCCACTACTCCACTCTACTAACCTCCCCTACTACACTCTACTCGACACCAATCCCCTCCACTCCAATCCTATCCTCTCCACTCTAGTAACCTCTCCTCTCCTCTGCTCTCCTCTCCTCTCCTCTCCTCTCCTCTCCTCTCCTCTCCTCTCCTCTCCTCTCCTCTCCTCTCCTCTCCTCTCCTCTCCTCCTCTCCTCTCCTCTCCTCTCCTCTCCTCTCCTCTCCTCTCCTCTAATCCGCACCCCTCCGCTCTGCAAGCTTACAGACTTCCCCTGATCTGTCCTCTCTCTGCTCCTCCTCCGCTTTACTGACGAAACACCCACACTGACGTGACAACATGAATAGTCTTCCATGCTGTATTCAGCATGTATTCTTCATTCAGCTAGATAAAGACAAACCATCAGCCAATCAACTAGGGCCTGCGGCCGCACGGCGATGATAGTATATGAAGCAAAAGCTTAAGCTGCTTGGGTTCTGAAGGACATAAATGAGACCACAATCTGGTTCTGCTACTGCACTCTGATAACTGGCGCACTGCTACAGAGCCTGCATCCCTCTCCTCTCCTCTCCTCTCCTCTCCTCTCCTCTCCTCTCCTCTCCTCTCCTCTCCCCTCCCCTCCCCTCCCCTCCACTCTCCCCTCCTCTCCTCTGCATCCCTCCACTCTCCTCTCCTCTCCTCTGCATCCCTCCACTCTCTCCTCTCCTCTCCCCTCCTCTCCTCTCCTCTCCTCTCCTCTCCTCTCCTCTCCTCTCCTCTCCTCTCCTCTGCATCCCTCCACTCTCCTCTCTCCTCTCCGCTCCTCTCCGCTCCTCTCCGCTCCTCTCCTCTGCATCCCTCTCCCCTCCACTCTCCTCTCCACTCTGCATCCCTCTCCTCTCCTCTCCTCTCCTCTCCTCTCCTCTCCTCTCCTCTCCTCTCCTCTCCTCTCCTCTCCTCTCCTCTCCTCTCCTCTCCTCTCCTCTCCGCTCCACTCAAATCTCCTCTCCACTCTGCATCCCTATGGCACCCTACTCCCTAAGTACTGCACTACTCTTGACCAGAGCACTATGGGCCATTTACCCTTTACTACCAGAGTCCTATACTCATTTATTTTTATAGTTTCCTTTTTGTCTCTGCTCTATTCATTCCACCCGTATATAGTCTCAGCTCTATTCATTCCACCCGTATATAGTCTCTGCTCTATTCAGTCCACCCGTATATAGTCTGCTCTATTCATTCCACCCGTATATAGTCTCTGCTCTATTCAGTCCACCCGTATATAGTCTCAGCTCTATTCATTCCACCCGTATATAGTCTGCTCTATTCATTCCACCCGTATATAGTCTCAGCTCTATTCATTCCACCCGTATATAGTCTCTGCTCTATTCATTCCACCCGTATATAGTCTCAGCTCTATTCATTCCACCCGTATATAGTCTGCTCTATTCATTCCACCCGTATATAGTCTCTGCTCTATTCAGTCCACCCGTATATAGTCCCAGCTCTATTCTTTCCACCCGTATATAGTCTCTGCTCTATTCATTCCACCCGTATATAGTCTCAGCTCTATTCATTCCACTCGTATATAGTCTCAGCTCTATTCATTCCACCCGTATATAGTCTCAGCTCTATTCATTCCACCCGTATATAGTCTCAGCTCTATTCATTCCACCCGTATATAGTCTCTGCTCTATTCCTTCCACCCGTATATAGTCTCTGCTCTATTCCTTCCACCCGTATATAGTCTCAGCTCTATTCATTCCACCCGTATATAGTCTCAGCTCTATTCATTCCACCCGTATATAGTCTCTGCTCTATTCATTCCACCCGTATATAGTCTCTGCTCTATTCATTCCACCCGTATATAGTCTCAGCTCTATTCCTTCCACCCGTATATAGTCTCAGCTCTATTCATTCCACCCGTATATAGTCTCAGCTCTATTCATTCCACCCGTATATAGTCTCTGCTCTATTCATTCCACCCGTATATAGTCTCTGCTCTATTCATT
>NC_092111.1:45729829-45840347 GCF_045679555.1 Salvelinus alpinus | reverse complement strand
GGTCGTATCATTCTACATGGTCTCCCCATTCAGATACTGTCTGGTGGTCGTATCATTCTACATGGTCTCCCCATTCAGATACTGTACGCTGGTCGTATCATTCTACATGGTCTCCCCATTCAGATACTGTCTGGTGGTCGTATCATTCTACATGGTCTCCCCATTCAGATACTGTCTGGTGGTCGTATCATTCTACATGGTCTCCCCATTCAGATACTGTCTGGTGGTCGTATCATTCTACATGGTCTCCCCATTCAGATACTGTATGGTGGTCGTATCATTCTACATGGTCTCCCCATTCAGATACTGTCTGGTGGTCGTATCATTCTACATGGTCTCCCCATTCAGATACTGTCTGGTGGTCGTATCATTCTACATGGTCTCCCCATTCAGATACTGTCTGGTGGTCGTATCATTCTACATGGTCTCCCCATTCAGATACTGTACGGTGGTCGTATCATTCTACATGGTCTCCCCATTCAGATACTGTACGCTGGTCGTATCATTCTACATGGTCTCCCCATTCAGATACTGTACGGTGGTCGTATCATTCTACATGGTCTCCCCATTCAGATACTGTATGGTGGTCGTATCATTCTACATGGTCTCCCCATTCAGATACTGTATGGTGGTCGTATCATTCTACATGGTCTCCCCATTCAGATACTGTACGGTGGTCGTATCATTCTACATGGTCTCCCCATTCAGATACTGTCTGGTGGTCGTATCATTCTACATGGTCTCCCCATTCAGATACTGTCTGGTGGTCGTATCATTCTACATGGTCTCCCCATTCAGATACTGTATGGTGGTCGTATCATTCTACATGGTCTCCCCATTCAGATACTGTCTGGTGGTCGTATCATTCTACATGGTCTCCCCATTCAGATACTGTCTGGTGGTCGTATCATTCTACATGGTCTCCCCATTCAGATACTGTCTGGTGGTCGTATCATTCTACATGGTCTCCCCATTCAGATACTGTACGGGGGTCGTATCATTCTACATGGTCTCCCCATTCAGATACTGTCTGGTGGTCGTATCATTCTACATGGTCTCCCCATTCAGATACTGTACGCTGGTCGTATCATTCTACATGGTCTCCCCATTCAGATACTGTCTGGTGGTCGTATCATTCTACATGGTCTCCCCATTCAGATACTGTACGGTGGTCGTATCATTCTACATGGTCTCCCCATTCAGATACTGTACGCTGGTCGTATCATTCTACATGGTCTCACCATTCAGATACTGTACGGTGGTCGTATCATTCTACATGGTCTCCCCCATTCAGATACTGTCTGGTGGTCGTATCATTCTACATGGTCTCCCCCATTCAGATACTGTCTGGTGGTCGTATCATTCTACATGGTCTCCCCCATTCAGATACTGTCTGGTGGTCGTATCATTCTACATGGTCTCCCCCATTCAGATACTGTACGCTGGTCGTATCATTCTACATGGTCTCCCCATTCAGATACTGTACGGTGGTCGTATCATTCTACATGGTCTCCCCCATTCAGATACTGTCTGGTGGTCGTATCATTCTACATGGTCTCCCCCATTCAGATACTGTCTGGTGGTCGTATCATTCTACATGGTCTCCCCATTCAGATACTGTCTGGTGGTCGTATCATTCTACATGGTCTCCCCCATTCAGATACTGTCTGGTGGTCGTATCATTCTACATGGTCTCCCCATTCAGATACTGTACGGTGGTCGTATCATTCTACATGGTCTCCCCCATTCAGATACTGTCTGGTGGTCGTATCATTCTACATGGTCTCCCCATTCAGATACTGTACGGTGGTCGTATCATTCTACATGGTCTCCCCATTCAGATACTGTACGCTGGTCGTATCATTCTACATGGTCTCCCCATTCAGATACTGTACGCTGGTCGTATCATTCTACATGGTCTCCCCATTCAGATACTGTCTGGTGGTCGTATCATTCTACATGGTCTCCCCATTCAGATACTGTACGCTGGTCGTATCATTCTACATGGTCTCCCCATTCAGATACTGTACGCTGGTCGTATCATTCTACATGGTCTCCCCATTCAGATACTGTCTGGTGGTCGTATCATTCTACATGGTCTCCCCATTCAGATACTGTCTGGTGGTCGTATCATTCTACATGGTCTCCCCATTCAGATACTGTACGGTGGTCGTATCATTCTACATGGTCTCCCCATTCAGATACTGTACGCTGGTCGTATCATTCTACATGGTCTCCCCATTCAGATACTGTATGGTGGTCGTATCATTCTACATGGTCTCCCCATTCAGATACTGTATGGTGGTCGTATCATTCTACATGGTCTCCCCATTCAGATACTGTCTGGTGGTCGTATCATTCTACATGGTCTCCCCATTCAGATACTGTACGCTGGTCGTATCATTCTACATGGTCTCCCCATTCAGATACTGTCTGGTGGTCGTATCATTCTACATGGTCTCCCCATTCAGATACTGTCTGGTGGTCGTATCATTCTACATGGTCTCCCCATTCAGATACTGTCTGGTGGTCGTATCATTCTACATGGTCTCCCCATTCAGATACTGTACGCTGGTCGTATCATTCTACATGGTCTCCCCATTCAGATACTGTACGCTGGTCGTATCATTCTACATGGTCTCCCCATTCAGATACTGTCTGGTGGTCGTATCATTCTACATGGTCTCCCCATTCAGATACTGTCTGGTGGTCGTATCATTCTACATGGTCTCCCCATTCAGATACTGTCTGGTGGTCGTATCATTCTACATGGTCTCCCCATTCAGATACTGTACGCTGGTCGTATCATTCTACATGGTCTCCCCATTCAGATACTGTACGGTGGTCGTATCATTCTACATGGTCTCCCCATTCAGATACTGTCTGGTGGTCGTATCATTCTACATGGTCTCCCCATTCAGATACTGTACGGTGGTCGTATCATTCTACATGGTCTCCCCATTCAGATACTGTCTGCTGGTCGTATCATTCTACATGGTCTCCCCATTCAGATACTGTACGGTGGTCGTATCATTCTACATGGTCTCCCCATTCAGATACTGTACGCTGGTCGTATCATTCTACATGGTCTCCCCATTCAGATACTGTCTGGTGGTCGTATCATTCTACATGGTCTCCCCATTCAGATACTGTCTGGTGGTCGTATCATTCTACATGGTCTCCCCATTCAGATACTGTCTGCTGGTCGTATCATTCTACATGGTCTCCCCATTCAGATACTGTACGCTGGTCGTATCATTCTACATGGTCTCCCCATTCAGATACTGTACGCTGGTCGTATCATTCTACATGGTCTCCCCATTCAGATACTGTCTGGTGGTCGTATCATTCTACATGGTCTCCCCATTCAGATACTGTCTGGTGGTCGTATCATTCTACATGGTCTCCCCATTCAGATACTGTCTGGTGGTCGTATCATTCTACATGGTCTCCCCATTCAGATACTGTCTGGTGGTCGTATCATTCTACATGGTCTCCCCCATTCAGATACTGTCTGGTGGTCGTATCATTCTACATGGTCTCCCCATTCAGATACTGTACTGGTGGTCGTATCATTCTACATGGTCTCCCCATTCAGATACTGTCTGGTGGTCGTATCATTCTACATGGTCTCCCCATTCAGATACTGTCTGGTGGTCGTATCATTCTACATGGTCTCCCCATTCAGATACTGTCTGGTGGTCGTATCATTCTACATGGTCTCCCCATTCAGATACTGTACGGTGGTCGTATCATTCTACATGGTCTCCCCATTCAGATACTGTACGCTGGTCGTATCATTCTACATGGTCTCCCCATTCAGATACTGTCTGGTGGTCGTATCATTCTACATGGTCTCCCCATTCAGATACTGTATGGTGGTCGTATCATTCTACATGGTCTCCCCATTCAGATACTGTCTGGTGGTCGTATCATTCTACATGGTCTCCCC
Organism: Salvelinus alpinus; assembly: GCF_045679555.1. Taxonomy (NCBI): domain Eukaryota; kingdom Metazoa; phylum Chordata; class Actinopteri; order Salmoniformes; family Salmonidae; genus Salvelinus; species Salvelinus alpinus. Next base: position 45,836,395 of record NC_092111.1, on the reverse strand, counting down.
ATTCAGATACTGTACGGTGGTCGTATCATTCTACATGGTCTCCCCATTCAGATACTGTACGCTGGTCGTATCATTCTACATGGTCTCCCCATTCAGATACTGTCTGGTGGTCGTATCATTCTACATGGTCTCCCCATTCAGATACTGTACGCTGGTCGTATCATTCTACATGGTCTCCCCATTCAGATACTGTACGCTGGTCGTATCATTCTACATGGTCTCCCCATTCAGATACTGTACGGTGGTCGTATCATTCTACATGGTCTCCCCATTCAGATACTGTACGGTGGTCGTATCATTCTACATGGTCTCCCCATTCAGATACTGTCTGGTGGTCGTATCATTCTACATGGTCTCCCCATTCAGATACTGTCTGGTGGTCGTATCATTCTACATGGTCTCCCCATTCAGATACTGTACGGTGGTCGTATCATTCTACATGGTCTCCCCATTCAGATACTGTCTGGTGGTCGTATCATTCTACATGGTCTCCCCATTCAGATACTGTACGCTGGTCGTATCATTCTACATGGTCTCCCCATTCAGATACTGTCTGGTGGTCGTATCATTCTACATGGTCTCCCCATTCAGATACTGTCTGGTGGTCGTATCATTCTACATGGTCTCCCCATTCAGATACTGTCTGGTGGTCGTATCATTCTACATGGTCTCCCCATTCAGATACTGTACTGTGGTCGTATCATTCTACATGGTCTCCCCATTCAGATACTGTACGCTGGTCGTATCATTCTACATGGTCTCCCCATTCAGATACTGTACTGTGGTCGTATCATTCTACATGGTCTCCCCATTCAGATACTGTACGCTGGTCGTATCATTCTACATGGTCTCCCCATTCAGATACTGTACTGTGGTCGTATCATTCTACATGGTCTCCCCATTCAGATACTGTCTGGTGGTCGTATCATTCTACATGGTCTCCCCATTCAGATACTGTCTGGTGGTCGTATCATTCTACATGGTCTCCCCATTCAGATACTGTATGGTGGTCGTATCATTCTACATGGTCTCCCCATTCAGATACTGTACGCTGGTCGTATCATTCTACATGGTCTCCCCATTCAGATACTGTCTGGTGGTCGTATCATTCTACATGGTCTCCCCATTCAGATACTGTACGCTGGTCGTATCATTCTACATGGTCTCCCCCATTCAGATACTGTCTGGTGGTCGTATCATTCTACATGGTCTCCCCATTCAGATACTGTCTGGTGGTCGTATCATTCTACATGGTCTCCCCATTCAGATACTGTCTGGTGGTCGTATCATTCTACATGGTCTCCCCATTCAGATACTGTACGCTGGTCGTATCATTCTACATGGTCTCCCCCATTCAGATACTGTACGCTGGTCGTATCATTCTACATGGTCTCCCCATTCAGATACTGTCTGGTGGTCGTATCATTCTACATGGTCTCCCCATTCAGATACTGTACGGTGGTCGTATCATTCTACATGGTCTCCCCATTCAGATACTGTCTGGTGGTCGTATAATTCTACATGGTCTCCCCATTCAGATACTGTCTGCTGGTCGTATCATTCTACATGGTCTCCCCATTCAGATACTGTCTGGTGGTCGTATCATTCTACATGGTCTCCCCATTCAGATACTGTCTGGTGGTCGTATCATTCTACATGGTCTCCCCATTCAGATACTGTCTGGTGGTCGTATCATTCTACATGGTCTCCCCATTCAGATACTGTACGGTGGTCGTATCATTCTACATGGTCTCCCCATTCAGATACTGTCTGGTGGTCGTATCATTCTACATGGTCTCCCCATTCAGATACTGTACTGTGGTCGTATCATTCTACATGGTCTCCCCATTCAGATACTGTACGGTGGTCGTATCATTCTACATGGTCTCCCCATTCAGATACTGTACGGTGGTCGTATCATTCTACATGGTCTCCCCATTCAGATACTGTCTGGTGGTCGTATCATTCTACATGGTCTCCCCCATTCAGATACTGTACTGTGGTCGTATCATTCTACATGGTCTCCCCATTCAGATACTGTACGGTGGTCGTATCATTCTACATGGTCTCCCCATTCAGATACTGTACTGGTGGTCGTATCATTCTACATGGTCTCCCCATTCAGATACTGTACGCTGGTCGTATCATTCTACATGGTCTCCCCATTCAGATACTGTCTGGTGGTCGTATCATTCTACATGGTCTCCCCATTCAGATACTGTACGCTGGTCGTATCATTCTACATGGTCTCCCCATTCAGATACTGTCTGGTGGTCGTATCATTCTACATGGTCTCCCCATTCAGATACTGTACGCTGGTCGTATCATTCTACATGGTCTCCCCATTCAGATACTGTCTGGTGGTCGTATCATTCTACATGGTCTCCCCATTCAGATACTGTACGGTGGTCGTATCATTCTACATGGTCTCCCCATTCAGATACTGTCTGGTGGTCGTATCATTCTACATGGTCTCCCCATTCAGATACTGTCTGGTGGTCGTATCATTCTACATGGTCTCCCCATTCAGATACTGTCTGGTGGTCGTATCATTCTACATGGTCTCCCCATTCAGATACTGTACGCTGGTCGTATCATTCTACATGGTCTCCCCATTCAGATACTGTCTGGTGGTCGTATCATTCTACATGGTCTCCCCATTCAGATACTGTACGGTGGTCGTATCATTCTACATGGTCTCCCCATTCAGATACTGTCTGGTGGTCGTATCATTCTACATGGTCTCCCCATTCAGATACTGTCTGGTGGTCGTATCATTCTACATGGTCTCCCCATTCAGATACTGTACGCTGGTCGTATCATTCTACATGGTCTCCCCCATTCAGATACTGTCTGGTGGTCGTATCATTCTACATGGTCTCCCCATTCAGATACTGTCTGGTGGTCGTATCATTCTACATGGTCTCCCCATTCAGATACTGTCTGGTGGTCGTATCATTCTACATGGTCTCCCCATTCAGATACTGTACGCTGGTCGTATCATTCTACATGGTCTCCCCCATTCAGATACTGTACGCTGGTCGTATCATTCTACATGGTCTCCCCATTCAGATACTGTCTGGTGGTCGTATCATTCTACATGGTCTCCCCATTCAGATACTGTACGGTGGTCGTATCATTCTACATGGTCTCCCCATTCAGATACTGTCTGGTGGTCGTATCATTCTACATGGTCTCCCCATTCAGATACTGTACTGCTGGTCGTATCATTCTACATGGTCTCCCCATTCAGATACTGTCTGGTGGTCGTATCATTCTACATGGTCTCCCCATTCAGATACTGTCTGGTGGTCGTATCATTCTACATGGTCTCCCCATTCAGATACTGTCTGGTGGTCGTATCATTCTACATGGTCTCCCCATTCAGATACTGTACGGTGGTCGTATCATTCTACATGGTCTCCCCATTCAGATACTGTCTGGTGGTCGTATCATTCTACATGGTCTCCCCATTCAGATACTGTCTGGTGGTCGTATCATTCTACATGGTCTCCCCATTCAGATACTGTACGGTGGTCGTATCATTCTACATGGTCTCCCCATTCAGATACTGTACGGTGGTCGTATCATTCTACATGGTCTCCCCATTCAGATACTGTCTGGTGGTCGTATCATTCTACATGGTCTCCCCCATTCAGATACTGTACTGTGGTCGTATCATTCTACATGGTCTCCCCATTCAGATACTGTACGGTGGTCGTATCATTCTACATGGTCTCCCCATTCAGATACTGTCTGGTGGTCGTATCATTCTACATGGTCTCCCCATTCAGATACTGTCTGGTGGTCGTATCATTCTACATGGTCTCCCCATTCAGATACTGTCTGGTGGTCGTATCATTCTACATGGTCTCCCCATTCAGATACTGTACGGTGGTCGTATCATTCTACATGGTCTCCCCATTCAGATACTGTCTGGTGGTCGTATCATTCTACATGGTCTCCCCATTCAGATACTGTACTGTGGTCGTATCATTCTACATGGTCTCCCCATTCAGATACTGTACGGTGGTCGTATCATTCTACATGGTCTCCCCATTCAGATACTGTACGGTGGTCGTATCATTCTACATGGTCTCCCCATTCAGATACTGTCTGGTGGTCGTATCATTCTACATGTTCTCCCCCATTCAGATACTGTATGGTGGTCGTATCATTCTACATGGTCTCCCCATTCAGATACTGTACGGTGGTCGTATCATTCTACATGGTCTCCCCATTCAGATACTGTACGGTGGTCGTATCATTCTACATGGTCTCCCCATTCAGATACTGTACGCTGGTCGTATCATTCTACATGGTCTCCCCATTCAGATACTGTCTGGTGGTCGTATCATTCTACATGGTCTCCCCATTCAGATACTGTACGCTGGTCGTATCATTCTACATGGTCTCCCCATTCAGATACTGTCTGGTGGTCGTATCATTCTACATGGTCTCCCCATTCAGATACTGTACGCTGGTCGTATCATTCTACATGGTCTCCCCATTCAGATACTGTCTGGTGGTCGTATCATTCTACATGGTCTCCCCATTCAGATACTGTACGGTGGTCGTATCATTCTACATGGTCTCCCCATTCAGATACTGTCTGGTGGTCGTATCATTCTACATGGTCTCCCCATTCAGATACTGTCTGGTGGTCGTATCATTCTACATGGTCTCCCCATTCAGATACTGTCTGGTGGTCGTATCATTCTACATGGTCTCCCCATTCAGATACTGTACGCTGGTCGTATCATTCTACATGGTCTCCCCATTCAGATACTGTCTGGTGGTCGTATCATTCTACATGGTCTCCCCATTCAGATACTGTACGGTGGTCGTATCATTCTACATGGTCTCCCCATTCAGATACTGTCTGGTGGTCGTATCATTCTACATGGTCTCCCCATTCAGATACTGTACGGTGGTCGTATCATTCTACATGGTCTCCCCATTCAGATACTGTCTGGTGGTCGTATCATTCTACATGGTCTCCCCATTCAGATACTGTACGGTGGTCGTATCATTCTACATGGTCTCCCCATTCAGATACTGTCTGGTGGTCGTATCATTCTACATGGTCTCCCCATTCAGATACTGTAGGGTGGTCGTATCATTCTACATGGTCTCCCCATTCAGATACTGTACGCTGGTCGTATCATTCTACATGGTCTCCCCATTCAGATACTGTCTGGTGGTCGTATCATTCTACATGGTCTCCCCATTCAGATACTGTACGCTGGTCGTATCATTCTACATGGTCTCCCCATTCAGATACTGTCTGGTGGTCGTATCATTCTACATGGTCTCCCCATTCAGATACTGTACGCTGGTCGTATCATTCTACATGGTCTCCCCATTCAGATACTGTACGCTGGTCGTATCATTCTACATGGTCTCCCCATTCAGATACTGTACGCTGGTCGTACCATTCTACATGGTCTCCCCATTCAGATACTGTACTGTGGTCGTATCATTCTACATGGTCTCCCCATTCAGATACTGTACGCTGGTCGTATCATTCTACATGGTCTCCCCATTCAGATACTGTACTGTGGTCGTATCATTCTACATGGTCTCCCCATTCAGATACTGTCTGGTGGTCGTATCATTCTACATGGTCTCCCCATTCAGATACTGTCTGGTGGTCGTATCATTCTACATGGTCTCCCCATTCAGATACTGTATGGTGGTCGTATCATTCTACATGGTCTCCCCATTCAGATACTGTACGCTGGTCGTATCATTCTACATGGTCTCCCCATTCAGATACTGTCTGGTGGTCGTATCATTCTACATGGTCTCCCCATTCAGATACTGTACGCTGGTCGTATCATTCTACATGGTCTCCCCCATTCAGATACTGTCTGGTGGTCGTATCATTCTACATGGTCTCCCCATTCAGATACTGTCTGGTGGTCGTATCATTCTACATGGTCTCCCCATTCAGATACTGTCTGTTGGTCGTATCATTCTACATGGTCTCCCCATTCAGATACTGTACGCTGGTCGTATCATTCTACATGGTCTCCCCCATTCAGATACTGTACGCTGGTCGTATCATTCTACATGGTCTCCCCATTCAGATACTGTCTGGTGGTCGTATCATTCTACATGGTCTCCCCATTCAGATACTGTACGGTGGTCGTATCATTCTACATGGTCTCCCCATTCAGATACTGTCTGGTGGTCGTATCATTCTACATGGTCTCCCCATTCAGATACTGTCTGGTGGTCGTATCATTCTACATGGTCTCCCCATTCAGATACTGTCTGGTGGTCGTATCATTCTACATGGTCTCCCCATTCAGATACTGTACGGTGGTCGTATCATTCTACATGGTCTCCCCATTCAGATACTGTCTGGTGGTCGTATCATTCTACATGGTCTCCCCATTCAGATACTGTACTGTGGTCGTATCATTCTACATGGTCTCCCCATTCAGATACTGTACGGTGGTCGTATCATTCTACATGGTCTCCCCATTCAGATACTGTACGGTGGTCGTATCATTCTACATGGTCTCCCCATTCAGATACTGTCTGGTGGTCGTATCATTCTACATGGTCTCCCCCATTCAGATACTGTACTGTGGTCGTATCATTCTACATGGTCTCCCCATTCAGATACTGTACGGTGGTCGTATCATTCTACATGGTCTCCCCATTCAGATACTGTACGGTGGTCGTATCATTCTACATGGTCTCCCCATTCAGATACTGTACGCTGGTCGTATCATTCTACATGGTCTCCCCATTCAGATACTGTCTGGTGGTCGTATCATTCTACATGGTCTCCCCATTCAGATACTGTACGCTGGTCGTATCATTCTACATGGTCTCCCCATTCAGATACTGTCTGGTGGTCGTATCATTCTACATGGTCTCCCCATTCAGATACTGTACGCTGGTCGTATCATTCTACATGGTCTCCCCATTCAGATACTGTCTGGTGGTCGTATCATTCTACATGGTCTCCCCATTCAGATACTGTACGGTGGTCGTATCATTCTACATGGTCTCCCCATTCAGATACTGTCTGGTGGTCGTATCATTCTACATGGTCTCCCCATTCAGATACTGTCTGGTGGTCGTATCATTCTACATGGTCTCCCCATTCAGATACTGTCTGGTGGTCGTATCATTCTACATGGTCTCCCCATTCAGATACTGTACGCTGGTCGTATCATTCTACATGGTCTCCCCATTCAGATACTGTCTGGTGGTCGTATCATTCTACATGGTCTCCCCATTCAGATACTGTACGGTGGTCGTATCATTCTACATGGTCTCCCCATTCAGATACTGTCTGGTGGTCGTATCATTCTACATGGTCTCCCCATTCAGATACTGTACGGTGGTCGTATCATTCTACATGGTCTCCCCATTCAGATACTGTCTGGTGGTCGTATCATTCTACATGGTCTCCCCATTCAGATACTGTAGGGTGGTCGTATCATTCTACATGGTCTCCCCATTCAGATACTGTACGCTGGTCGTATCATTCTACATGGTCTCCCCATTCAGATACTGTCTGGTGGTCGTATCATTCTACATGGTCTCCCCATTCAGATACTGTACGCTGGTCGTATCATTCTACATGGTCTCCCCATTCAGATACTGTCTGGTGGTCGTATCATTCTACATGGTCTCCCCATTCAGATACTGTACGCTGGTCGTATCATTCTACATGGTCTCACCATTCAGATACTGTACGCTGGTCGTATCATTCTACATGGTCTCCCCATTCAGATACTGTACGCTGGTCGTACCATTCTACATGGTCTCCCCATTCAGATACTGTACTGTGGTCGTATCATTCTACATGGTCTCCCCATTCAGATACTGTACTGTGGTCGTATCATTCTACATGGTCTCCCCATTCAGATACTGTCTGGTGGTCGTATCATTCTACATGGTCTCCCCATTCAGATACTGTCTGGTGGTCGTATCATTCTACATGGTCTCCCCATTCAGATACTGTATGGTGGTCGTATCATTCTACATGGTCTCCCCATTCAGATACTGTACGCTGGTCGTATCATTCTACATGGTCTCCCCATTCAGATACTGTCTGGTGGTCGTATCATTCTACATGGTCTCCCCATTCAGATACTGTACGCTGGTCGTATCATTCTACATGGTCTCCCCCATTCAGATACTGTCTGGTGGTCGTATCATTCTACATGGTCTCCCCATTCAGATACTGTCTGGTGGTCGTATCATTCTACATGGTCTCCCCATTCAGATACTGTCTGTTGGTCGTATCATTCTACATGGTCTCCCCATTCAGATACTGTACGCTGGTCGTATCATTCTACATGGTCTCCCCCATTCAGATACTGTACGCTGGTCGTATCATTCTACATGGTCTCCCCATTCAGATACTGTCTGGTGGTCGTATCATTCTACATGGTCTCCCCATTCAGATACTGTACGGTGGTCGTATCATTCTACATGGTCTCCCCATTCAGATACTGTCTGGTGGTCGTATAATTCTACATGGTCTCCCCATTCAGATACTGTCTGCTGGTCGTATCATTCTACATGGTCTCCCCATTCAGATACTGTCTGGTGGTCGTATCATTCTACATGGTCTCCCCATTCAGATACTGTCTGGTGGTCGTATCATTCTACATGGTCTCCCCATTCAGATACTGTCTGGTGGTCGTATCATTCTACATGGTCTCCCCATTCAGATACTGTACGGTGGTCGTATCATTCTACATGGTCTCCCCATTCAGATACTGTCTGGTGGTCGTATCATTCTACATGGTCTCCCCATTCAGATACTGTACTGTGGTCGTATCATTCTACATGGTCTCCCCATTCAGATACTGTACGGTGGTCGTATCATTCTACATGGTCTCCCCATTCAGATACTGTACGGTGGTCGTATCATTCTACATGGTCTCCCCATTCAGATACTGTCTGGTGTCGTATCATTCTACATGGTCTCCCCCATTCAGATACTGTACTGTGGTCGTATCATTCTACATGGTCTCCCCATTCAGATACTGTACGGTGGTCGTATCATTCTACATGGTCTCCCCATTCAGATACTGTACGGTGGTCGTATCATTCTACATGGTCTCCCCATTCAGATACTGTACGCTGGTCGTATCATTCTACATGGTCTCCCCATTCAGATACTGTCTGGTGGTCGTATCATTCTACATGGTCTCCCCATTCAGATACTGTACGCTGGTCGTATCATTCTACATGGTCTCCCCATTCAGATACTGTCTGGTGGTCGTATCATTCTACATGGTCTCCCCATTCAGATACTGTACGCTGGTCGTATCATTCTACATGGTCTCCCCATTCAGATACTGTCTGGTGGTCGTATCATTCTACATGGTCTCCCCATTCAGATACTGTACGGTGGTCGTATCATTCTACATGGTCTCCCCATTCAGATACTGTCTGGTGGTCGTATCATTCTACATGGTCTCCCCATTCAGATACTGTCTGGTGGTCGTATCATTCTACATGGTCTCCCCATTCAGATACTGTCTGGTGGTCGTATCATTCTACATGGTCTCCCCATTCAGATACTGTACGCTGGTCGTATCATTCTACATGGTCTCCCCATTCAGATACTGTCTGGTGGTCGTATCATTCTACATGGTCTCCCCATTCAGATACTGTACGGTGGTCGTATCATTCTACATGGTCTCCCCATTCAGATACTGTCTGGTGGTCGTATCATTCTACATGGTCTCCCCATTCAGATACTGTACGGTGGTCGTATCATTCTACATGGTCTCCCCATTCAGATACTGTCTGGTGGTCGTATCATTCTACATGGTCTCCCCATTCAGATACTGTACGGTGGTCGTATCATTCTACATGGTCTCCCCATTCAGATACTGTACTGTGGTCGTATCATTCTACATGGTCTCCCCATTCAGATACTGTCTGGTGGTCGTATCATTCTACATGGTCTCCCCATTCAGATACTGTCTGGTGGTCGTATCATTCTACATGGTCTCCCCATTCAGATACTGTATGGTGGTCGTATCATTCTACATGGTCTCCCCATTCAGATACTGTACGCTGGTCGTATCATTCTACATGGTCTCCCCATTCAGATACTGTCTGGTGGTCGTATCATTCTACATGGTCTCCCCATTCAGATACTGTACGCTGGTCGTATCATTCTACATGGTCTCCCCCATTCAGATACTGTCTGGTGGTCGTATCATTCTACATGGTCTCCCCATTCAGATACTGTCTGGTGGTCGTATCATTCTACATGGTCTCCCCATTCAGATACTGTCTGGTGGTCGTATCATTCTACATGGTCTCCCCATTCAGATACTGTACGCTGGTCGTATCATTCTACATGGTCTCCCCCATTCAGATACTGTACGCTGGTCGTATCATTCTACATGGTCTCCCCATTCAGATACTGTCTGGTGGTCGTATCATTCTACATGGTCTCCCCATTCAGATACTGTACGGTGGTCGTATCATTCTACATGGTCTCCCCATTCAGATACTGTCTGGTGGTCGTATAATTCTACATGGTCTCCCCATTCAGATACTGTCTGCTGGTCGTATCATTCTACATGGTCTCCCCATTCAGATACTGTCTGGTGGTCGTATCATTCTACATGGTCTCCCCATTCAGATACTGTCTGGTGGTCGTATCATTCTACATGGTCTCCCCATTCAGATACTGTCTGGTGGTCGTATCATTCTACATGGTCTCCCCATTCAGATACTGTACGGTGGTCGTATCATTCTACATGGTCTCCCCATTCAGATACTGTCTGGTGGTCGTATCATTCTACATGGTCTCCCCATTCAGATACTGTACTGTGGTCGTATCATTCTACATGGTCTCCCCATTCAGATACTGTACGGTGGTCGTATCATTCTACATGGTCTCCCCATTCAGATACTGTACGGTGGTCGTATCATTCTACATGGTCTCCCCATTCAGATACTGTCTGGTGGTCGTATCATTCTACATGGTCTCCCCCATTCAGATACTGTACTGTGGTCGTATCATTCTACATGGTCTCCCCATTCAGATACTGTACGGTGGTCGTATCATTCTACATGGTCTCCCCATTCAGATACTGTACGGTGGTCGTATCATTCTACATGGTCTCCCCATTCAGATACTGTACGCTGGTCGTATCATTCTACATGGTCTCCCCATTCAGATACTGTCTGGTGGTCGTATCATTCTACATGGTCTCCCCATTCAGATACTGTACGCTGGTCGTATCATTCTACATGGTCTCCCCATTCAGATACTGTCTGGTGGTCGTATCATTCTACATGGTCTCCCCATTCAGATACTGTACGCTGGTCGTATCATTCTACATGGTCTCCCCATTCAGATACTGTCTGGTGGTCGTATCATTCTACATGGTCTCCCCATTCAGATACTGTACGGTGGTCGTATCATTCTACATGGTCTCCCCATTCAGATACTGTCTGGTGGTCGTATCATTCTACATGGTCTCCCCATTCAGATACTGTCTGGTGGTCGTATCATTCTACATGGTCTCCCCATTCAGATACTGTCTGGTGGTCGTATCATTCTACATGGTCTCCCCATTCAGATACTGTACGCTGGTCGTATCATTCTACATGGTCTCCCCATTCAGATACTGTCTGGTGGTCGTATCATTCTACATGGTCTCCCCATTCAGATACTGTACGGTGGTCGTATCATTCTACATGGTCTCCCCATTCAGATACTGTCTGGTGGTCGTATCATTCTACATGGTCTCCCCATTCAGATACTGTACGGTGGTCGTATCATTCTACATGGTCTCCCCATTCAGATACTGTCTGGTGGTCGTATCATTCTACATGGTCTCCCCATTCAGATACTGTACGGTGGTCGTATCATTCTACATGGTCTCCCCATTCAGATACTGTCTGGTGGTCGTATCATTCTACATGGTCTCCCCATTCAGATACTGTAGGGTGGTCGTATCATTCTACATGGTCTCCCCATTCAGATACTGTACGCTGGTCGTATCATTCTACATGGTCTCCCCATTCAGATACTGTCTGGTGGTCGTATCATTCTACATGGTCTCCCCATTCAGATACTGTACGCTGGTCGTATCATTCTACATGGTCTCCCCATTCAGATACTGTCTGGTGGTCGTATCATTCTACATGGTCTCCCCATTCAGATACTGTACGCTGGTCGTATCATTCTACATGGTCTCACCATTCAGATACTGTACGCTGGTCGTATCATTCTACATGGTCTCCCCATTCAGATACTGTCTGGTGGTCGTATCATTCTACATGGTCTCCCCATTCAGATACTGTACGGTGGTCGTATCATTCTACATGGTCTCCCCATTCAGATACTGTCTGGTGGTCGTATCATTCTACATGGTCTCCCCCATTCAGATACTGTCTGGTGGTCGTATCATTCTACATGGTCTCCCCATTCAGATACTGTCTGGTGGTCGTATCATTCTACATGGTCTCCCCATTCAGATACTGTACGGTGGTCGTATCATTCTACATGGTCTCCCCATTCAGATACTGTCTGGTGGTCGTATCATTCTACATGGTCTCCCCATTCAGATACTGTACGCTGGTCATATCATTCTACATGGTCTCCCCATTCAGATACTGTCTGGTGGTCGTATCATTCTACATGGTCTCCCCATTCAGATACTGTCTGGTGGTCGTATCATTCTACATGGTCTCCCCATTCAGATACTGTACGCTGGTCGTATCATTCTACATGGTCTCCCCATTCAGATACTGTACGCTGGTCGTATCATTCTACATGGTCTCCCCATTCAGATACTGTACGCTGGTCGTATCATTCTACATGGTCTCCCCATTCAGATACTGTACGCTGGTCGTATCATTCTACATGGTCTCCCCATTCAGATACTGTACGCTGGTCGTATCATTCTACATGGTCTCCCCATTCAGATACTGTACGCTGGTCGTATCATTCTACATGGTCTCCCCATTCAGATACTGTCTGGTGGTCGTATCATTCTACATGGTCTCCCCATTCAGATCAGAATAAATGAATCCGTATCCTACAGTAGTAACACCATTCCAGACTTCTCCTGAATGAACCATTTGAATAAACAAAATACTTAAAAAGCAGTTTTGATTAAAAAGTTTGGTCATTACTTCTTAAGACGAAGAACAACGGACCCTGGTGGCGCCGTGGCTGATGAGAGTTGTAATGTGGTGTGAAAGGTAATGAAGGAGCACTTAGAAACTCATTTGAAGTAGAAAACCACTCAGCTCCGGCAACCATCCAATTAACCAGCACAATTAAACACTTCAATTAAACCAACCAATTAAACACTTCAACTTCAAATTGAAATTAGAACGATTGTTTTGTGAATATTGAAAAAAAGTTTAAACTTTAGAAACTCAAATCAGTGTATGTGACATAAATAATATATTACTAATGACCACTATATAGGCCATGTTGACTTCTGTTAGATACATTATTAATGATGACCCCTATATTAGTTGTGATATGGTGTCATCAGTCACTGTTTGTCATCCCTCTCTTGATAAGTCCATAGGATACGTATACCTTAACTATAGATACGAACAGCCTCAATCGTCGAGGCATGGACTCTACAAGGTGTTCCGAAAGCATTCCAAAGGAATGCTGTCCCATGTTGACTCCAATGCTTCCCACAGCGTCCCACGCTCCACTTCTCCATAGTTTTTTTTAAGTATTTTTTTTCATTTCACTTCACCAATTTGGACTATTATGTGTATGTCCATTACATTAAATCCAAATAAAAATCTATTTAAACTACAGGTTGTAATGCAACAAATTTGGAAAAATGCCAAGGGGGGTGAATACATTTGCAAGGCTCTGTAGCCTGTGCACGTTCTGCCACTGTTCTCACTGCCCGAGATATATTTTCACCTTTGGCATGAAGGTTGTTTGTGCCAGTGTGGATGACGATGTTGTCAGGGGTGTCAATCCTGGTCTGACTGAGTAGCTGCATTACACTGTCAGTTGTAGGACACCAGAACTTATACACCTGGTGTCTAGGGAATAATCTTTCCAGGACTAAGAACTTCCCATTCGAATCATAAAGGATTGCAGTTGTGGGTGATTGTCTGGCTGGAGCACACTGGGAGGCTGGTAGGTTGACCTGGGCTGGAGCAGACTGGGAGGCTGGTTGGTTGACCTGGGCTGGAGCAGACTGGGAGGCTGGTTGGTTGACCTGGGCTGGAGGCTGGTTGGTTGCTGGAGCACACTGGAAGGCTGGTTGGTTGACCTGGGCTGGAGCACACTGGGAGGCTGGTAGGTTGACCTGGGCTGGAGAAGACTGGGAGGCTGGTAGGTTGACCTGGGCTGGAGCAGACTAGGAGGCTGGTAGGTTGACCTGGGCTGGAGCAGACTAGGAGGCTGGTAGGTTGACCTGGACTGGGTTCACCTGGGTTGGAGCAGACTGGTAGGCTGGAGCAGACTGGGAGGCTGGTAGGTTGACCTGGGCTGGAGCAGACTAGGAGGCTGGTAGGTTGACCTGGACTGGGTTCACCTGGGTTGGAGCAGACTGGTAGGTTGACCTGGGCTGGAGCAGACTGGGAGGCTGGAGCAGACTGGGAAACTGGTGCAGTGTCATCAGGCTGTGTGGTGGAGGCCATGCTGGTCTCGGGTTCTGCTTGTGTTGTACCAAGCTGGTGGACATGTTCTCTAGATGCAGAGGACATAATGACCAGCTGCTGGTTGAGGGCGGTCGATGTACCTCTCTCTCTGCTCAGGCTCCTCTCTCGTTGTGCTCAGATGGTCTCTGAGGTCATCATTTGTCTGACTCAGTTTGTCCATTCTGCTTTCTAGTTTAGCAATAGATGCTCTGCTCTCCTCCCTGAACTGTTTCATCTCTTTTTTTAGTTTCTGGACAGTGTCCTCCTCTTGAAGCTTGTTCTCTCTGAGTTCTATGACCTCTGCTTCGACTAGAGAGAGGGTGTTGTGGAAACGTTGCATAGCAGGTCTTCTTGGTGTTGTAGGCATGTCCTTGGCGCTGACTGCTGCAGGTGAGGTAGGTAGAGGGACACTGAGGGCTTGTTGGTGTTGTAGGCATGTCCTTGGCTCTGTCTGCTGCAGGTGAGGTAGGTAGAGGGACACTGAGGGCTTGTTGGTGTTGTAGGCATGTCCTTGGCTCTGTCTGCTGCAGGTGAGGTAGGTAGAGGGACACTGAGCGCTTGTTGGTGTTGTAGACATGTCCTTGGCTCTGTCTGCTGCAGGTGAGGTAGGTAGAGGGACACTGAGGGCTTGTTGGTGTTGTAGGCATGTCCTTGGCTCTGTCTGCTGCAGGTGAGGTAGGTAGAGGGACACTGAGGGCTTGTTGGTGTTGTAGGCATGTCCTTGGCTCTGTCTGCTGCAGGTGAGGTAGGTAGAGGGACACTGAGCGCTTGTTGGTGTTGTAGACATGTCCTTGGCTCTGTCTGCTGCAGGTGAGGTAGGTAGAGGGACACTGAGGGCTTGTTGGTGTTGTAGGCATGTCCTTGGCTCTGTCTACTGCAGGTGAGGTAGGTAGAGGGACACTGAGGGCTTGTTGGTGTTGTAGGCATGTCCTTGGCTCTGTCTGCTGCAGGTGAGGTAGGTAGAGGGACACTGAGGGCTTGTTGGTGGGTCCCTCCTTTACTTTTTCCTCAGTTTTTGAGATTAGTTCAGTTTAGGGTAGCGAAGATAATTTCAAAAGCCTGGAGGCTTGAATCATTGCCTTGTATCAATACAGTTCCATTATTGTATAAGTTTACTGTTTGATACGTGTTGCTCTGGTCAGCTTCTTCAAAAATGCTGATCTGACATCCTTGGCTGATGTCTCTCTTTTTTGAAAAGGGAAATGGTTGCAAATAACCCTTTTCGCTACATGTCCTTGTTTGGTATAACATATTATATTTGCTTTTGTTTTGCAACTGGTAAGATCTACAAACAGGCATTCATGGTTCTGTGAAGTTAAAACTTTTCTTAGCTTTCTCCGTTTGGATGTCTGGTGGGTAAACAGTTTCCATAGCAACGCAGGTGATGTTGGCCACAATGTTGAAATAGAAGCCTACCTTTTCCAAAACAGCGTTGTTTCTTGTCTTATTGTCTCTAGTTTCTTTAGAGGACTGTTTTACTGAGATGTCCTTTGTCTTCTGTCCATATTTTGTCTTTCTATTCTTTTGTTAACTAGATTTCTTTTTTTTAACTAGCTAGCGTCTTTTAGGACAGTCCCTAGCCACTGCTTAGCAACTGGTAAACAACTCAGCTAGCTAAGATAACTAACTGTACAATTTAATGACAAATGGTTACTTTTTCAAAAGCCTATCTTCTTTGTTTGTTGCTTGTTTTGTCTCCCATTCAGTCTTGCAGTTTTCTTTAGCTTTTTCCCGATGTACATGTACATTTCAAAATTTGTATGAACTCATTTTTTTCAGCAGTTGGAGATGATGACCCCTATATTAGTTGTGATATAGTCTCTCTCTCTCTCTCTCTCTCTCTCTCTCTCTCTCTCTCTCTCTCTCTCTCTCTCTCTCTCTCTCTCTCTCTCTCTCTCTCTCTCTCTCTCTCTCTCTCTCTCTCTCTCTCTCTCTCTCTCTCTCTCTCTCTCTCTCTCTCTCTCTCTCTCTCTCTCTCTCTCTCTCTCTCTCTCTCTCTCTCTCTCTCTCTCTCTCTAGTCTCTCTCTCTCTCTCTAGTCTCTCTCTCTCTCTCTCTCTCTCTCTCTCCTCTCTCTCTCTCTCTCTCTCTCTCTCTCTCTCTCTCTCTCTCTCTCTCTCTCTCTCTCTCTCTCTCTCTCTCTCTCTCTCTCTCTCTCTCTCTCTCTCTCTCTCTCTCTCTCTCTCTCTCTCTCTCTCTCTCTCTCTCTCTCTGCATACTTTCTCTCTCATTGTGTTATTCATAGTGGAACACCTGGAGCTTAAGCTGGGCCCCCCCCACACACACACACACACACACACACACACACACACACACACACACACACACACACACACACACACACACACACACACACACACACACACACACACACACACACACACACACAGACCGTGGAAACGCATCCAGTTCCTTCCTTCCTATCCAGTTCAAAGTCATAAAAGACACGCCCTCGTCCACTTCCCCTCGCCTTATGCCCTTGGGGGAATCCCCGTGGCTATATTTGTCGTCGGTCCAAATGGTTAACCAAGCAAGGGAAGTTTGCATCGTGAGCCCTTCAGCCCTCGTTTTTAATGGAGTTTGCGAGTGTACAATTATGTTCACTTCAGGGCCTGAAACGCCCCATAATTCAATTTGTGATGATTGTACATCTGCTAAGAAATGTCAGCCAAAACGTAAAACCTCAACGTCGATATGAATGAATGTAAATAAGTTAGAAATGGTGCTACTAACGCACAAACATGTCTCGTGAAAGTAATTCTGTTTTTGTTTGGTTAGCTTTTGGAAGTTCCAGCTAGGCAGCCTAACGTTAGTTAGCTAATTAATTTGCTAGCTATCATACAGTAGGCGTATATTAATAATTATATATTTAATATAAGTAGACATACAATTATAATTGACTGTAGAGCATATAAAGCACCCACAAGCTACCGGTGGCTGAAAACACAATCATCGCAGGACGAACGATTGACACCTTTCCGGGAAAGGCCGGTGCATTTAAAATTCATTCCTTCATTCCTCCCTCGCCCCTCGCCCTGCAAGTGTCAACTCGTCAGACGTCATGAAACGTCATCAGAAGTGTCCACTTCATTTGAGAACAGAGGGGAGAGGGTGTGTCTGTACATTTCCCTCGGCTCTCCATCATCTGCCCTTGAATGACGTTTCCCATCCGAGTCACATCTGAGCGTACCTTCAAAAGGAGCACGATGATCTGAACGATGACCTTGTGGAACGGCATGGAAGTTGTACCTAATTTACAACCAACTTCAAGCTATTTATGTACCTAGCAAGATAACATAGCACTCCTGTCAGGTAGATAGCTACAGATACCCACAGCTGGCTAGCTAGCTTTTAATTTATTCCAATACAAAGCTAAATCGAGGACCGAGGGGCAACGTTTGTGAATTGGAAGGCAACTTAAGATGGCAATCAAACTGCATCCTGTTTCAACATGGATTCCCCCTTTGGGGAAGGGCTGAGGGGGGGGGGGAAATGATGCGATTGGACCTCAGCCTACGTCACCAACATCCAGTATAAGTGTGTGTGTATGCCATTTGAGATAAGACCTGTAAAGAAAAGCTCTTGGGATCTGATGAGCTTCCCCAGTCAACCAGAACACACCACGGTGTGTTGCAGCACTGTGATTAACCATGCACTGACAAGCATGGGATTACCTGAGGGAATAACGAGAGAGGCAGCTCTGCTTTTCACTGTGGATGAGAGAGAGGCAGCTCTGCTCTTCACTGTGGATGAGAGAGAGGCAGCTCTGCTCTTCACTGTGGATGAGAGAGAGGCAGCTCTGCTCTTCACTGTGGATTAGAGAGAGGCAGCTCTGCTCTTCACTGTGGATGAGAGAGAGGCAGCTCTGCTCTTCACTGTGGATGAGAGGGAGGCAGCTCTGCTTTTCACTGTGGATGAGAGAGAGGCAGCTCTGCTCTTCACTGTGGATGAGAGAGAGGCAGCTCTGCTTTTCACTGTGGATGAGAGAGAGGCAGCTCTGCTTTTCACTGTGGATGAGAGAGAGGCAGCTCTGCTTTTCACTGTGGATGAGAGGGAGGCAGCTCTGCTTTTCACTGTGGATGAGAGAGAGGCAGCTCTGCTTTTCACTGTGGATGAGAGAGAGGCAGCTCTGCTTTTCACTGTGGATGAGAGAGAGGCAGCTCTGCTCTTCACTGTGGATGAGAGGGAGGCAGCTCTGCTTTTCACTGTGGATGAGAGAGAGGCAGCTCTGCTTTTCACTGTGGATGAGAGGGAGGCAGCTCTGCTTTTCACTGTGGATGAGAGAGAGGCAGCTCTGCTTTTCACTGTGGATGAGAGAGAGGCAGCTCTGCTTTTCACTGTGGATGAGAGAGAGGCAGCTCTGCTTTTCACTGTGGATGAGAGGGAGGCAGCTCTGCTTTTCACTGTGGATGAGAGAGAGGCAGCTCTGCTTTTCACTGTGGATGAGAGAGAGGCAGCTCTGCTTTTCACTGTGGATGAGAGAGAGGCAGCTCTGCTCTTCACTGTGGATGAGAGAGAGGCAGCTCTGCTTTTCACTGTGGATGAGAGAGAGGCAGCTCTGCTTTTCACTGTGGATGAGAGAGAGGCAGCTCTGCTTTTCACTGTGGATGAGAGGGAGGCAGCTCTGCTTTTCACTGTGGATGAGAGAGAGGCAGCTCTGCTTTTCACTGTGGATGAGAGAGAGGCAGCTCTGCTTTTCACTGTGGATGAGAGAGAGGCAGCTCTGCTTTTCACTGTGGATGAGAGGGAGGCAGCTCTGCTTTTCACTGTGGATGAGAGAGAGGCAGCTCTGCTTTTCACTGTGGATGAGAGAGAGGCAGCTCTGCTTTTCACTGTGGATGAGAGAGAGGCAGCTCTGCTTTTCACTGTGGATGAGAGGGAGGCAGCTCTGCTTTTCACTGTGGATGAGAGAGAGGCAGCTCTGCTTTTCACTGTGGATGAGAGAGAGGCAGCTCTGCTTTTCACTGTGGATGAGAGAGAGGCAGCTCTGCTTTTCACTGTAGATGAGAGAGAGGCAGCTCTGCTCTTCACTGTGGATGAGAGAGAGGCAGCTCTGCTTTTCACTGTGGATGAGAGAGGCAGCTCTGCTCTTCACTGTGGATGAGAGAGAGGCAGCTCTGCTCTTCACTGTGGATGAGAGATGAGAGGGAGGTCGTGCTCCAAGTTAGAGTTCTCTTTTGTCTCTCTCTCCTCCTTCTCTCTCTCCCTCTGTCTCTCTTTTGTCTCTCTCTCTGCCCTTCTCTCTCCCCCCTCTGCTTTAATTATTGGAGAGGTCCCTTGCTCCCATGTCAGTTCAGACCCCTTAGGGGAGAGAGTGACCCCTCCACAAGACCTCATCACAGGCCACTGTCCTCCCTCTCCTTCCCTGTCCTCCCTCTCTGCTTTGTGTCCTGGACCAGGGGTCAGCAGGGGTCAGAGCGACAGAGGGAACATTAAAAGAAAGAGGCTGTTTCCTGATACCTTCTCTTCCCAGCTTCACGTGCAGCTTTCAGATCCATGGTGGAACTGAAAGGCAATTTACTATTAAAGGGGTAGGTGAAGATTTGTCTATTAATCAGTAGGACATACACCGTATCCAGAATCACAAGCAGAGCGAGACAAAAAAGATTTTCAACATAGTTATTAAAAAAAATAAAAAAAATCCAGATATATAACATAATAAAAAATGCAACCCTTGAAACACAACGATAGTGCCAGTTATGTTTGTTGTTGTGTGTCGTTATTGTTACAATACAATATGTACATGTCTTACATATACCTCTCACCTCAATGTAGATGTCCTCTAAAATACTGTCAAGGTTCACTGAGCAGGAGAGAGGGAAGAGAGAGAGAAGGGGAGAAAGAGAGGAGAGGGCAGATAGAGAGGAGAGGGCAGAGAGAGAGAAGGGCAGAGAGAGAGAAGGGCAGAGAGAGAGAGAAGGGCAGAGAGAGAGAGGGGAGAGGGAGAGAGAAGGGGAGAGAGAGAGAGAAGGGGAGAGAAGGGGAGAGAGAGAGAGAAGGGGAGAGAGAGAGAGAAGGGCAGAGAGAGAGAGGAGGGCAGAGAGAGAGAAGGGGAGAGAGAGAGAGAAGGGGAGAGAGAGAGAGAAGGGGAGAGAGAGAGAGAAGGGGAGAGAGAGAGAGAAGGGGAGAGAGAGAGAGAAGGGGAGAGAGAGAGAGAAGGGGAGAGAAGGGGAGAGAGAGAGAAGGGGAGAGAGAGAGAGAAGGGCAGAGAGAGAGAGGAGGGCAGAGAGAGAGAAGGGGAGAGAGAGAGAGAAGGGGAGAGAGAGAGAGAAGGGGAGAGAGAGAGAGAGAAGGGAGAGAGAGAGAGAAGGGGAGAGAGAGAGAGAAGGGGAGAGAGCGAGAGAAGGGGAGAGAGAGAAAGAAGGGCAGATTTGACTTCGGCGATGTCCTTTACAAAATAGCCTACAACACTCTACTCAGCAAAGAGAGAAGGGCAGATAGAGAGAGAGAGAAGGGCAGATAGAGAGAAGGGCAGAGAGAGAGAAGGGGAGAGAGGGCAGAGAGAGAAGGGCAGAGAGAGAGAAGGGGAGAGAGGGCAGAGAGAGAAGGGCAGAGAGAGAGAAGGGGAGAGAGGGAAGAGAGAGAGAAGGGGAGAGAGGGAAGAGAGAGAGAAGGGGAGAGAGGGAAGAGAGAGAGAAGGGGAGAGAGGGCAGAGAGGGAGAAGGGGAGAGAGGGCAGAGAGAGAGAAGGGGAGAGAGGGCAGAGAGAGAGAAGGGGAGAGAGAGAGAAGGGGAGAGAGAGAGAAGGGGAGAGAGAGAGAAGGGGAGAGAGAGAGAAGAGGAGAGAGAGAGAAGGGGAGAGAGGGAAGAGAGAGAGAAGGGGAGAGAGGGCAGAGAGAGAGAAGGGGAGAGAGAGAGAAGGGGAGAGACAGAGAGAGAAGGGGAGAGAGAGAGAAGGGGAGAGAGAGAGAAGGGCAGAGAGAGAGAAGGGGAGAGAGAGAGAAGGGGAGAGAGGGCAGAGAGAGAGAAGGGCAGAGAGAGAGAAGGGCAGAGAGAGAGAAGGGGAGAGAGAGAGAAGGGGGAGAGAGAGAGGGGGAGAGATGGATGACCTCTCTCGCTGTCTGATGGTGAGTCAGGGGGCATGTATGCAGGGGATAATCTCATCATGGTCTCTGGTACGGTACCAGCTGGTGATGAGACCAGGCCTGTGATCTGTCTCTCGCCCACAGATGGCCTACCTCCGGGGGGTAGAGAGGTGGGGAGGAATCTGGGTACCTGAAAACTCCCCGGTGAAACAGACAGACAAGGGGTTTAAAGTTCACACTGAGAGGTTAAAACCCCCAGGCTTCTGTCTCAGTGGGTCACAGGTGGTGGTAGGACTGACTGGAGAGGAGCAGGTGGGATCATACACACACACAGCCACACACACACACACACACACACACACACACACACACACACACACACACACACACACACACACACACACACACACACACACACACACACACACACACACACACACACACAGCTGTGTATGTTGCAGGAGACCACAGGTGAGAGAGGAGGTCACAGGTGAGAGAGGAGGTCACAGGTGAGGGAGGAGGTCACAGGTGAGGGAGGAGGTCACAGGTGAGGGAGGAGGTCACAGGTGAGGGAGGAGGTCACAGGTGAGGGAGGAGGTCACAGGTGAGAGAGGAGGTCACAGGTGAGAGAGGAGGTCACAGGTGAGAGAGGAGGTCACAGGTGAGGGAAGAGGTCACAGGTGAGAGAGGAGGTCACAGCTGAGAGAAGAGGTCACAGGTCAGAGAGGAGGTCATAGCTGAGAGAGGAGGTCACAGGTGAGGGAGGAGGTCACAGGTGAGGGAGGAGGTCACAGGTGAGAGAGGAGGTCACAGGTGAGAGAAGAGGTCACAGGTGAGAGAGGAGGTCACAGGTGAGGGAGGAGGTCACAGGTGAGGGAGGAGGTCACAGGTGAGGGAGGAGGTCACAGGTGAGAGAGGAGGTCACAGCTGAGAGAAGAGGTCACAGGTCAGAGAGGAGGTCACAGCTGAGAGAGGAGGTCACAGGTGAGAGAAGAGGTCACATGTGAGAGAGGAGGTCACAGCTGAGAGAGGAGGTCACAGGTGAGGGAGGAGGTCACAGGTGAGAGAGGAGGTCACAGCTGAGAGAAGAGGTCACAGGTGAGAGAGGAGGTCACAGGTGAGAGAAGAGGTCACAGGTGAGAGAGGAGGTCACAGGTCAGAGAGGAAGAACAAACTGAGAAGCCCCATGTCAAATCAAAGTTTATTTGTCACGTTTGCCGGATACAACAGTAGACCTCACAGTGAAATGCTTACTTACAGGCTCTAACCAATAGTGCAAAAAAATGTATTAGGTGAACAATAGGTAAGTAAAGAAATTAAACAACAGTAAAAAGACAGGCTATATACAGTAGCGAGGCTATAAAAGTAGCGAGGCTACATACAGACACCGGTTAGTCAGGCTAATTGAGGTAGTATGTACATGTAGATATGGTTAAAGTGACTATGCATATATGATAAACAGAGAGTAGCAGCAGCGTAAAAGAGGGGTTGGGGGGGGACACACAATGCAAATAGTCCGGGTAGCCATTTGTTACATGTTCAGGAGTCTTATGGGGGTAAAATCTGTTGAGAAGCCTTTTTGTCATAGACTCGGCACTCCGGTACCACTTGCCATGCGGTAGTAGAGAGAACAGTCTATGACTGGGGTGGCTGGGGTTTTTGACAATTTTTAGGGCCTTCCTCTGACACCGCCTGGTGTAGAGGTCCTGGATGGCAGGCAGCTTAGCCTCAGTGATGTACTGGGCCGTACGCACTACCCTCTGTAGTGCCTTGCAGTCAGAGGCCGAGCAGTTGCTGTACCAGGCAGTGATGCAACCAGTCAGGATGCTCTCGATTTTGCAGCTGTAGAAACTTTTGAGGATCTCAGGACCCATGCCAAATCTTTTTAGTTTCCTGAGGGGGAATAGGTTTTGTCGTGCCCTCTTCACGACTGTCTTGGTGTGTTTGGACCGTTCTAGTTTGTTGACAAGAGTTAACTTGTTAACTTCAAAGCATCCTTTACTCACGCTGCCAAACATACCCTCGTAAAACTGACTATCCTATCGATCCTCGACTTTGGCGATGTCCTTTACAAAATATCCTCCAACACTCTACTCAGCAAATTGGATGCAGTCTATCACAGTGCCATCCGTTTTGTCACCAAAGCCCCATATACTACCCAGCACTGCGACCTGTACGCTCTCGTTGGCTGGCTCTCGCTTCATATTCGTCTCCAAACCCACTGGCTCCAGGTCATCTATACATCTTTGCTAGGTAAAGCCCCGCCTTATCTCAGCTCACTGGTCACCATAGCAACACCCACCCGTAGCACGTGCTCCAGCAGGTATATTTCACTGGTCACCCCCAAAGCCAACACCTCCTTTGGCCGCCTCTCCATCCAGTTCTTTGCTGCCAATGACTGGAACAAATTGCAAAAATCTCTGAAGCTGGAGACTCATATCTCCCTCACTAGCTTTAAGCTTCAGCTGTCAGAGCAGCTCACAGATCACTGCACCTGTAAATAGCCCATCTGTAAATAGCCCATCCAACTACCTCATCCCCATACTGTTATTTATTTATTTGCTCCTTTGCACCCCAGTATCTCTACTTGCACATTCATCTTCTGCACATCTATCACTCCAGTGTTTAATTGCTAAATTGTAATTATTTCGCCACTATGGCCTATTTATTGCCTTACCTCCCTTACATTACCTCATTTGCACACACTGTATACAGCTTTTCTATTGTGTTATTGACTGTATGTTTGTTTATTCCATGTAACTCTGTGTTGTTGTTTGTGTCGCACTGCTTTGCTTTATCTTGACCAGGTCGCAGTTGTAAATGAGAACTTGTTCTCAACTAGCCTACCTGGTTAAATAAAGGTGAAATAATAATAATTTTTAAAAATGTATTTTTCTTTTAACATTATTAAAGTGGCATAATTTAAAGTTGCTAGGAATACATGTATTAAAGTGGCCAATGATTTGAGTCTGTATGTAGGCAGCAGCCTCTCTGTGTTTGTGATTGCTGTTTAACAGTCTGATGGTCTTGAGATGGAATCTGTTTTTCAGTCTTTGAGCTTTCAGGCTTTGAGCTTTGAGCTTCTGTACTGACCTCGCCTTCTGGTATGTAACGGGGTGAACAGGCTCGGGTGTTTGTTGTTCTTGATGATATGTTTGGCCTTCCTGTGACTTCGGGTGCTGTAGGTGTCCTGAAGGGCAGGTAGTTTGCCAGCCATCCTTGCGGTTGTAGGTGGTGCAGCTGTACCAGGCGTTGATACAGCCCAACAGGATGCTCTCAATTGTGCATCTGCAAAAGTTTGTGAGGGTTTTAGGTGACAAGC
This sequence comes from Salvelinus alpinus, assembly GCF_045679555.1. NCBI lineage: Eukaryota > Metazoa > Chordata > Actinopteri > Salmoniformes > Salmonidae > Salvelinus > Salvelinus alpinus. Next base: position 45,811,410 of record NC_092111.1, on the reverse strand, counting down.
CAAATATCTTCAGCCTCCTGAGGTTGAATAGGTGCTGTTGCGCCTTCTTCACCACACTGTCTGTGTGGGTGGACCATTTCAGTTTGTCTGTGATGTCTACGCTAAGGAACGTAAAACTTTCCACCTTCTCCACTACTGTCCCGTCAATGTGGATAGGGGGGTGCTCCCTCTGCTGTTTCCTGAAGTCCACGATCATCTCCTTTGTTTTGTTGACGTTGAGTGAGAGGTTGTTTCCTGACACCACACTCCGAGGTCCCTCACCTCCTCCTGTAGGTTGTCTCGTCGTTTTTTGTAATCAAGCCCACTACTGTTGTGTCGTCTGCAAACTTCATGATTGAGTTGGTGGCGTTCATGGCCATGCAGTCATAAGTGAACAGGGAGTACAGGAGAGGGCTGAGCATGCACCCTTGTGGGCCCCAGTGTTGAGGAACAGCGAAGTGAAGATATTGTTTCCTACCTTCACCACCTGGGGGCAGCCAGTCAGAAAGTCCAGGACCCAATTGCACATGGCAGGGATCAGACCCAGGGTCTCCAGCTTAATGATGGAGGTCACTATGATTGGAGGTCACTATGGTGTTGAATGCTGAGCTGTAGTCAATGAACAGCATTCTTACATTGGTATTCCTCTTGTCCAGATGGGATAGGGCAGTGTGCAGTGTGATGGCGATTACATCGTCTGTGGACCTGTTGGGGCGGTATGCAAACTGAAGTGGATCTAGGGTGACAGGTAGGGTGGAGGTGATATGATCCTTGACTAGTCTCTCAAAGCACTTCATGATGACAGAAGTGAGTGCTACGGGGCGATAGTCATTTAGTTCAACTACCTTTGCTTTCTTGGGTACAGGAACAATGGTGGCCATCTTGAAGCATGTGGGAACAGCAGACTGGGATAGGGAGTGATTGACTATGTCCGTAAAAACACCAGCCAGCTGGTCTGTGCATGCTTCGAGGACGCGACTAGGGATGCCATCTGGGCCAGGAGCCTTGCGAGGGTTGACATGTTTAAATGTCTTACTCACATCGGCCACAGAGAAGGAGAGGGGGAGCTCACAGGCCTTGGTAACGGGCCGCGTTGGTGGCACTGTATTATCCTCAAAGTGGGCAAAGAAGGTGTTTAGTTTGGCTGGAAGCAAGTCATCGGTTTTCTAATTTCCTGTAGACCCTGCCACATACATCTCGTGTCTGAGCCGTTGAATTGCGACTCCACTTTGTCTCTATACCGACATTTCGCTTGTTTGATTGCCTTACAGAGGGAATAATACACTGTTTATATTCAGCCATATTCCCAGTCATCTTGCCATGGTTAAATGCGGTGGTTCGCGCTTTCAGTTTTGTGCGAATGCTGCCATCTATCCACAGCTCTGGTTAGGGAAGGTTTTAATAGTCACAGTGGGTACATCTCCATTACACTTCAGTGGGAACATCTCCATTACACTTCCTTATCACTCACTCACCGAGTCAGCGTATAAATCAATGTTTTTGTCTGAGATTGCCCGGAACAATTCCCAGTCGGCGTGATCAAAACAATCTTGAAGTGTGGATTCCGATTTGTCAGACCAGTGTTGAATGGTTCTAGTCCCCGGTACATCCTGTTTGAGTTTCTGCCTGTAGGACGGTAGGAGCAAAATGGAGTCGTGGTTAGATTTGCCGAAAGGATGGCTGGGGAGGGCCTTGTATGCATCGCGGAAGTTCGAGTAGTAGTGACTTTAACCTGCTTTCATGTACATATCTACCTCAAATACCTTATTAATATCTATCCTGATGTCTAGTCACTTTGCCCTGCTTTCATGTACATATCTACCTCAAATACCTTATTATTATCTATCCTGATACCTAGTCACTTTACCCTGCTTTCATGTACATATCTACCGCAAATACCTTATTATTATCTATCCTGATGCCTGGTGACTTTAAAAATACTTTAAAGTACTACTGAAGTAGTTTTTGTTGTTGTGGTACTTGTACTTTACTTTACAATTTATATTTTTTACTTTTACTTCACTACATTCCTAAATAAAATAATGTACTTTCTACTTCATACATTTTCCTTGATACCCAAAAGTACTCGTTACATTTTGTATACTTAGCATGACAGGAAAATGGCCCAATTCACACACTCATCAAGAGAACATCCCTGGTCATCCCTACTGCCTCTGATCTGGAGGACTCACTAAACAGAGAACATCCCTGGTCATCCCTACGGCCTCTGTTCTGGAGGACTCACTAAACAGAGAACATCCCTGGTCATCCCTACTGCCTCTGATCTGGCGTAGTCTCTGATCACGTACAGTATGCTTCATTTATAAAGGATTTTGGAGTGTGCCCCTGGCTATGTGTAAATTTAAAAAACAAGAAAATGTTCCCGTCTAATTTGCTTAATTTAAGGAATTTGAAATTATTTAAAACTTTTACTTTTACCTTTGATACTTAAGTATATTAAAAACTAAATGCTTTTAGACTTTTACTAAAGTAGTATTTCACTGGGGGACTTTCAATTTAACTTGAGTAATTTTGATTTTAAGATGGGTACTTTTTCCAACACTGGTGACAAATAAATGTAGAATGTATATTAATACTTCAGAGTCCAAGACATTGGGGGAGGGGGGTTCTAAACTAACATATGGAATTGTTTTCAGATGGTCATACTATGGGTCATTTAGCTATTTGATTTGGAATTTTAGGACCCCTTTAGGTACACAAAAAGCATAGATATGCTTGTACTGCTATAGACCACAGCAACACATTGAATAACACGTTCATAAATGGCAGAAAATAACAAATCACCAGAAACAAGGTTAAAGTGTCTGTCCTATATCTAGGAGAGATATATATATATATACATAATTATAAATATGTACAGTGGGGAGAACAAGTATTTGATACACTGCTGATTTTGCAGGTTTTCCTACTTACAACGCATGTAGAGGTCTGTAATTTTTATCATAGGTACACTTCAACTGTGAGAGACGGAATCTAAAACAAAAATCCAGAAAATCACATTGTATGATTTTTAAGTAATTCATTTGCTTAACACCAACACCACAGACCACGTGTAACCCGGTCAGCCCAGGACCTCCACATCCAGCTGATGAAACTGAGGACTGTTTCTGACTGTATAAAGCCCTTTTGTTTGGAAAAACGAAAAACGAATTCTGATTGGGTGGGCCTGACTCCCCAGTGGGTGGGCCTGACTCCCCAGTGGGTGGGCCTGACTCCCCAGTGGGTGGGCCTGACTCCCCAGTGGGTGGGCCTGGCTTCCCAGTGGGTGGGCCTGACTCCCCAGTGGGTGGGCCTGACTCCCCAGTGGGTGGGCCTGACTCCCCACTGGGTGGGCCTGGCTTCCCAGTGGGTGGGCCTGGCTTCCCAGTGGGTGGGCCTGGCTTCCAAGTGGGTGGGCCTGACTCCCCAGTGGGTGGGCCTGACTCCCCAGTGGGTGGGCCTGACTCCCCAGTGGGTGGGCCTATGCCCTCCCCGGCTTACCCATGGCTGCGCACCTGCCCAGATTAGGGCCTAATTTATTTATTTCAATAGACTCAATTCCTTAAAGTTGAATTGTAACTCAGTAAAACTGTTTAAATTGTTGCATGTTGCGTTTATATTTTTAGCAGAGAGAACAGTCTATGCGTTGGGTGGGTGGAGTCTGACCATTCTTAGAGCCTTCCTCTGACACGGCCTGGTTTATAGGTCCTAGAAGGCAGGGAGCTCGTCCCCAGTGATGTAATGGGCTGTACACATTACTTTCCGTAGCTCCTTGCAGTCTGATGCCAAGCAGTTCCCATACCAAGCGATGGCACAGCAAGTCAAGATGCTCTAATCAGAGGCAACATGATTTGGGCTCACTATTGAGATAGATAGAGGACTCATCTTTGTACCTGTGCCATTACAGTGCCTGTGACAGCATGGGCAGCCCCACTGAGGCTATAACCCAGGGGTCGGGAACCTTTTTGACTAAGAGAGCCATGAAAGCAAAACATTTGGAAATGTATTTCAGTGAGAGCCATATAATATATTTTAAAAGTGAATTCAACTAAATGTCAGTATAATAAGCCTCTGAATTTATTCTTAAATAATGTTGTTATAATACCATTAATGCGACTTCTGGTGCTGCATGGATTTGCTGATGTCTTTGTAGTCTGGTTGGTACTTGGTGAGGTTAAGCTTCATGCAAGCGTTGAGGCTTTCATCCGTTAAACCTGATCGTAGGTTGGACTTGATGTTTTTAAGATGTGAGAATGACTGCGCACATGCATACGTAGATCCAAACATGGTCAATACAGCAATACTCACACGCTGCAGTGTGTGGTATGTGACAGGAAGCGCGTTCCAAGTTTTGAGAATCAGCTGGTCTTCGGGTTGAAGTTTTTTCATTTCTGTCCACATGTGCTTGCTCGCCAACTCCGCTTTCTGTCGTGTGATTCTTTCCAAATCTTCATTCAGTGACTTGAACTTATTCACCCACATGTCTGAGGCCTTCAGGTCAGCCACTTCTGCTTCAAAATCTCTGACGGAGACACCAGGAATGTAACTCAGGTCGGCTGTGTTCAGTGAACACTCGTTTGGAAGGGTGATGAACTTAAAAAGACGAGTGTGCTCACGAAATTCTCCAAAGCGTGCTTTGAAGGACTGTAGGAGACTGGATGTGCAGCGAGCTAGCTGGTGGAGATCAAAGTTTTGAATAGGCTCACTTGCTGTGCATGCATCTTTAAATTGGCTCAGTTTTTCAAAATGTAGTAAACGACCTGTTTCAAGATCCATGATGAAAAGTTCTAGCTTGTTTTCAAAAGCAAACACAGCTTGTTGACGGGAACCAACACTGTATTTCCAATGCCTTGCATTTTCACGTTGAGCTGGTTCAGATGTTCAGTCATATCTACGAGATAGTGAAACTTGAGGAGCCACTCAGTTTCGGCTAGCTCAGGATGCTCGATGCCTTTAGTTTCAAGGAAAGTCCGGATTTCTTTCAGGCAAGCCGCAAAACGGCTAAGCACCTTCCCTCTTGACAACCAACGCACATTGCTGTGCAAAAGCAGACCAGGATAGTTATTTCCAACTTCATCCAGCAGTGTTTTAAACTGGCGATCATTTAAGGCTCGAGCAACAACAAAGTTGATCACACGAATGACCAGCGACATCACTTCCCCAAACTGCCTGTCACACATCTGAACACAAAGTGCCTCCTGGTGTAGAATGCAATGGAAACTTAGGATGGGTCTATTTTCATGTTCACGGAGAAGCGCCACAAATCCTTTTTTATTCCCCACCATACACGGAGCACCATCAGTACACACTGAGAGAAGTTTATCCATAGGTAGATTTTTTTCTTGAGCAAACTCCATGAAAGACTTAAATAAATCCTCACCTCTTGTGGACCCTTTTAATGGCGGAACTGCAAGACTTTCTTCGCGCAGTGTGTCACCAACAGCATATCTTGCAATCACGCTGAACTGCGACAAATGGCTCACGTCTGTTGACTCGTCCAAAGCCAGGGAAAAGAACGGCGCTGCATTTATGTCCTTCACTTGCGTTTCCTCCACTTTGTTTGCCATCACGATGGTACGATCATGAACAGTTCTTGCCGACAGAGGCATGTCTTGTATCCGTTTAATTATCTTGTCTTTGTTCGGAAGATCATCAAAAAGTTCATTGGCTACATCCAGCATGAACGTTTTAGCATACTCGACATCTGTGAATGGTTTTCCGTTCCTCACTATTGCTAAAGATCCAGCAAAGCTAGCGGAATTATAGTCACCTTGCCGGGTCCATACGCGGAGTTGCTGCTGGCTAGCTTGCACCCTGCTCAGTAGCTCTTGGCACGCTTTCTTTCTGCTGTCTCCCGCAGGGTATTTTGATGCAAAGGTAGCATGGCGCGTGTCGAAGTGTCGCTTTACATTCGACCGTTTCATCGATGTCATTTTGTCATTGCAAATTAGACACACCGCAGAACCTGCTCTCTCCACAAAGGCGAATTCTTCGGTCCATTCGTCCTGAAATGTACGATACTCGTCATCTTTTTTTATTTTCGCCATCTTCTTCGTCGAAGGGTTAGCTTTGAGCTAATGACCGAGCAGACTGATTCAAAAGGAGGCGTTTACCTGTTTTACCTAGCAACGGCCAACGTAGGCCAGTATCATTTAATTAAAATAATGGACAATTGCTCCTGCAGCCCTGAACAGGACATGAGCAGTGAAAAATCGATGGATTAAAACAAGGAGTTGTAGCGATGAGACAAGATAGTAATTACTAGCGATTGGATACCACGAAAATTGGGGAGAAAAGGGGATAAAATTTATATAAAAAAAATAATAAAAAAAAGTGAGAATATTTTGTTTTATCTGCGAGCCAGATGCAATCATCAAAAGAGCCACACCTGGCTCGGGAGCCATAGGTTCCCGACCCCTGCTATAACCCATAGGAATCCCCACCCAGTTGACTACCTTGACTACTTTAAAATAGTGGAAGCATGGTGGAAGTCCTCAATGGAGCTGCCTATGCTAAAACAGACCTTTGGCCACATAATTTGACAACTCAATTATGGCACCTTTCTGTTAACTCAATAGGGTTATGACACCTTTCTGTTATCTCAATAGGAGAAAGTCAAAATTCTGTTAACTCAATAGGGTTATGACACCATTCTGTTATCTCAATAGGATAATGACACCTTTCTGTTATCTCAATAGGAGAAAGTCACCATTCTGTTATCTCAATAGGATTATGACACCTTTCTGTTATCTCAATAGGAGAATGACACCATTCTGTTATCTCAATAGGAGAATGACACCTTTCTGTTATCTCAATAGGAGAATGACACCTTTCTGTTATCTCAATAGGATTATGACACCTTTCTGTTATCTCAATAGGAGAATGACACCATTCTGTTATCTCAATAGGAGAATGACACCTTTCTGTTATCTCAATAGGATAATGACACCTTTCTGTTATCTCAATAGGAGAATGACACCTTTCTGTTATCTCAATAGGGTTATGACACCTTTCTGTTATCTCAATAGGAGAATGACACCTTTCTGTTATCTCAATAGGGTTATGACACCATTCTGTCATCTCAATAGGAGAATAACACCTTTCTATTATCTCAATAGGAGAATGACACCTTTCTGTTTTCTCAATAGGATTATGACACCTTTCTGTTATCTCAATAGGATAATGACACCTTTCTGTTATCTCAATAGGAGAATGACACCTTTCTGTTATCTCAATAGGATTATGACACCTTTCTGTTATCTCAATAGGAGAATAAAACCTTTCTGTTTTCTCAATAGGATAATGACACCTTTCTGTTATCTCAATAGGAGAATGACACCTTTCTGTTATCTCAATAGGATTATGACACATTTCTGTTATCTCAATAGGAGAATGACACCTTTCTGTTATCTCAATAGGATAATGACACCTTTCTGTTATCTCAATAGGATAATGACACCTTTCTGTTATCTCAATAGGAGAATGACACCTTTCTGTTATCTCAATAGGATTATGACACATTTCTGTTATCTCAATAGGAGAATGACACCTTTCTGTTATCTCAATAGGAGAAAGTCACCATTCTGTTATCTCAATAGGAGAATGACACCTTTCTGTTATCTCAATAGGAGAATGACACCTTTCTGTTATCTCAATAGGATTATGACACATTTCTGTTATCTCAATAGGAGAATGACACCTTTCTGTTATCTCAATAGGAGAAAGTCACCATTCTGTTATCTCAATAGGAGAATGACACCTTTCTGTTATCTCAATAGGAGAATGACACCTTTCTGTTATCTCAATAGGATTATGACACATTTCTGTTATCTCAATAGGAGAATGACACCTTTCTGTTATCTCAATAGGATTATGACACCTTTCTGTTATCTCAATAGGAGAATGACACCTTTCTGTTATCTCAATAGGAGAATGACACCTTTCTGTTTTCTCAATAGGAGAATGACACCTTTCTGTTTTCTCAATAGGAGAATGACACCTTTCTGTTATCTCAATAGGAGAATGACACCTTTCTGTTATCTCAATAGGAGAATGACACCTTTCTGTTTTCTCAATAGGATTAAATTCAGCATCAAAAAAAGTTCAAGTTTAAGTCAGAGACCACTGTGATGACCACTAAATGGAATCTAAATGGAATCTCTCCATTCAGAAGTGTGTGTATGTGAGTGTGTGTTTGTGCGCGTGTATGTGTGAGTGTGTGTTTGTGCGTGTGTATATGTGAGTGTGTGTTTGTGCGCGTGTATGTGTGAGTGTGTGTTTGTGCGTGTGTATATGTGAGTGTGTGTTTGTGCGTGTGTATATGTGAGTGTGTGTTTGTGCGCGTGTATGTGTGAGTGTGTGTTTGTGCGTGTGTATATGTGAGTGTGTGTTTGTGCGCGTGTATGTGTGAGTGTGTGTTTGTGCGTGCGTATATGTGAGTGTGTGTTTGTGCGCGTGTATATGTGAGTGTGTGTTTGTGCGTGTGTATATGTGAGTGTGTGTTTGTGCGCGTGTATGTGTGTGTGTGTTTGTGCGCGTGTATGTGTGAGTGTGTGTTTGTGCGTGCGTATATGTGAGTGTGTGTTTGTGCGCATGTATGTGTGAGTGTGTGTTTGTGCGTGCGTATATGTGAGCGTGTGTTTGTGCGTGTGTATGTGTGAGTGTGTGTTTGTGCGTGTGTATGTGTGAGTGTGTGTTTGTGCGTGTGTATGTGTGAGTGTGTGTTTGTGCGCGTGTATATGTGAGTGTGTGTTTGTGCGCGTGTATATGTGAGTGTGTGTTTGTGCGTGTGTATGTGTGAGTGTGTGTTTGTGCGCGTGTATATGTGAGTGTGTGTTTGTGCGCGTGTATATGTGAGTGTGTGTTTGTGCGTGTGTGAGTGTGTGTTTGTGCGCGGGTATATGTGAGTGTGTGTTTGTGCGCGTGTATATGTGAGTGTGTGTTTGTGCTTGTGTATGTGTGAGTGTGTGTTTGTGCGCGTGTATATGTGAGTGTGTGTTTGTGCGTGTGTATATGTGAGTGTGTGTTTGTGCGCGTGTATATGTGAGTGTGTGTTTGTGCGTGTGTATGTGTGAGTGTGTGTTTGTGCGCGTGTATATGTGAGTGTGTGTTTGTGCGCGTGTATATGTGAGTGTGTGTTTGTGCGTGTGTATGTGTGAGTGTGTGTTTGTGCGCGTGTATATGTGAGTGTGTGTTTGTGCGCGTGTATATGTGAGTGTGTGTTTGTGCGCGTGTATGTGTGAGTGTGTGTTTGTGCGCGTGTATATGTGAGTGTGTGTTTGTGCGCGTGTATATGTGAGTGTGTGTTTGTGCGTGTGTATGTGTGAGTGTGTGTTTGTGCGCGTGTATATGTGAGTGTGTGTTTGTGCGTGTGTATATGTGAGTGTGTGTTTGTGCGTGTGTATGTGTGAGTGTGTGTTTGTGCGCGTGTATATGTGAGTGTGTGTTTGTGCGCGTGTATGTGTGAGTGTGTGTTTGTACGTGTGTATATGTGAGTGTGTGTTTGTGCGCGTGTATATGTGAGTGTGTGTTTGTGCGCGTGTATATGTGAGTGTGTGTTTGTGCGCGTGTATATGTGAGTGTGTGTTTGTGCGTGTGTATATGTGAGTGTGTGTTTGTGCGCGTGTATGTGTGAGTGTGTGTTTGTGCGTGTGTATATGTGAGTGTGTGTTTGTGCGCGTGTATATGTGAGTGTGTGTTTGTGCGCGTGTATATGTGAGTGTGTGTTTGTGCGCGTGTATATGTGAGTGTGTGTTTGTGTGTGTGTATATGTGAGTGTGTGTTTGTGCGCGTGTATATGTGAGTGTGTGTTTGTGCGTGTGTATATGTGAGTGTGTGTTTGTGCGTGTGTATATGTGAGTGTCTGTTTGTGCGCGTGTATATGTGAGTTTGTGTTTGTGCGTGTGTATATGTGAGTGTGTGTTTGTGCGTGTGTATATGTGAGTGTGTCTTTGTGTGTGTGTATATGTGAGTGTGTGTTTGTGTGTGTGTATGAGTGTGTGTTTGTGCGCGTGTATATGTGATTGTGTGTTTGTGCGCGTGTATATGTGAGTGTGTGTTTGTGCGCGTGTATATGTGATTGTGTGTTTGTGCGCGTGTATATGTGATTGTGTGTTTGTGCGCGTGTATATGTGATTGTGTGTTTGTGCGCGTGTATATGTGATTGTGTGTTTGTGCGCGTGTATGAGCGTGTGTCCGTGACCTCGTGGGTGAAACCCATCAGTGATGTGGAAATAAACCAGACATGTCAACCACAGGTCAACGGCGTCCTGTAAACCACTCTGAACGTAACTGAAGAAAACAACAATGATTCTTCTTCTATTGTCAATAGGTAAGGTAATAACATTATACTTCAACAAGTGAAGATCTAGCAATGCAGATATGTCGACGCAAACTGTTGCCTTCCTTTTCAATAGTAGATCTAACACATCATTTATGAAAGTGTAACTACAGCCAAAGTCATCAACAGGAAGTTAGTCAAACAGTTGCCTTCCTTTTCAATAGTAGATCTAACACATCATTTATGAAAGTGTAACTACAGCCAAAGTCATCAACAGGAAGTTAGTCAAACTGTTGCCTTCCTTTTCAATAGTAGATCTAACACATCATTTATGAAAGTGTAACTACAGCCAAAGTCATCGACAGGAAGTTAGTCAAGTGTTCTTTTTTTAAATGGCTGCAAAGTGTTGTTGTGCTTCTGGTAATTTTATTCCATTGTGTGTAATAACTTTCCATCTCCACTTCTTGGCCTAATCCTCCTCAAAATAAAAAGACATGTCTTATTTCACAGGGTTTCCTGGTAAAATAAAAGTACAATAAATAATCAACTTTCCCAGTGTGTTGAAGAAGTTAAACCTCTCACTTGTTCATGTCAGTTGAAGAAGTTAAACCTCTTACTTGTTCATGTCAGTTGAAGAAGTTAAACCTCCCCCACCTTGTTCATGTCAGATGAAGAAGTTAAACCTCCCCACCTTGTTCATGTCAGTTGAAGAAGTTAAACCTCCCCACCTTGTTCATGTCAGCTGAAGAAGTTAAACCTCCCCCAACTTGTTCATGTCAGTTGAAGAAGTTAAACCTCCCCCACCTTGTTCATATCAGCTGAAGAAGTAAAACCTCCTCCACCTTGTTCATGTCAGTTGAAGAAGTTAAATCTCCCCACCTTGTTCATGTCAGCTGAAGAAGTTAAACCTCCCCCACCTTGTTCTTATCAGCTGAAGAAGTTAAACCTCCCCCAACTTGTTCATGTCAGTTGAAGAAGTTAAACCTCCCCCACCTTGTTCATATCAGCTGAAGAAGTAAAACCTCCTCCACCTTGTTCATGTCAGTTGAAGAAGTTAAATCTCCCCACCTTGTTCATGTCAGCTGAAGAAGTTAAACCTCCCCCACCTTGTTCTTATCAGCTGAAGAAGTTAAACCTCCCCCACCTTGTTCATATCAGCTGAAGAAGTTAAACCTCCCCCACCTTGTTCATATCAGCTGAAGAAGTTAAACCTCCCCCACCTTGTTCATATCAGTTGAAGAAGTTAAACCTCCTCCACCTTGTTCATATCAGTTGAAGAAGTTAAAGCTCCCCCACCTTGTTCATATCAGTTGAAGAAGTTAAACCTCCCCCACCTTGTTCATGTCATCTGAAGAAGTTAAACCTCCCCACCTTGTTCATGTCAGTTGAAGAAGTTAAACCTCCCCACCTTGTTCATATCAGCTGAAGAAGTTAAACCTCCCCCAACTTGTTCATATCAGCTGAAGAAGTTAAACCTCCCCACCTTGTTCATGTCAGTTGAAGAAGTTAAACCTCCCCCACCTTGTTCATGTCAGTTGAAGAAGTAAAACCTCCCCCATCTTGTTCATATCAGCTGAAGAAGTTAAACCTCCCCCACCTTGTTCATATCAGCTGAAGAAGTAAAACCTCCCCCACCTTGTCCATATCAGCTGAAGAAGTTAAACCTCCCCCACCTTGTTCATATCACCTGAAGAAGTTAAACCTCCCCCACCTTGTTCATGTCAGTTGAAGAAGTTAAACCTCCCCACCTTGTTCATGTCAGTTGAAGAAGTTAAACCTCCCCACCTTGTTCATATCAGCTGAAGAAGTTAAACCTCCCCCACCTTGTTCATATCAGCTGAAGAAGTTAAACCTCCCCCACCTTGTTCATGTCAGCTGAAGAGGTTAAATCTCCCCCACCTTGTTCATATCAGCTGAAGAAGTTAAACCTCCCCCACCTTGTTCATATCAGTTGAAGAAGTAAAACCTCCCCCACCTTGTTCATGTCAGTTGAAGAAGTTAAACCTCCCCCACCTTGTTCATATCAGCTGAAGAAGTTAAACCTCCCCCCCTTGTTCATATCAGTTGAAGAAGTTAAACCTCCCCCACCTTGTTCATATCAGTTGAAGAAGTTAAAACTCCCCCACCTTGTTCATATCAGCTGAAGAAGTTAAACCTCCCCCACCTTGTTCATATCAGTTGAAGAAGTTAAACCTCCCCCACCTTGTTCATATCAGCTGAAGAAGTTAAATCTCCCCCACCTTGTTCATATCAGCTGAAGAAGTTAAATCTCCCCCACCTTGTTCATATCAGCTGAAGAAGTTAAACCTTCCCCACCTTGTTCATATCAGTTGAAGAAGTTAAACCTCCCCCACCTTGTTCATATCAGCTGAAGAAGTTAAACCTCCCATACCTTGTTCATATCAGCTGAAGAAGTTAAACCTCCCCACCTTGTTCATGTCAGTTGAAGAAGTTAAACCTCCCCACCTTGTTCATATCAGTTGAAGAAGTTAAACCTCCCCCACCTTGTTCATATCAGCTGAAGAAGTTAAACCTCCCCACCTTGTTCATATCAGTTGAAGAAGTTAAAACTCCCCCACCTTGTTCATATCAGCTGAAGAAGTTAAACCTCCCCCACCTTGTTCATATCAGCTGAAGAAGTTAAACCTCCCCACCTTGTTCATGTCAGTTGAAGAAGTTAAACCTCCCCACCTTGGTCATATCAGTTGAAGAAGTTAAACCTCCCCCACCTTGTTCATATCAGCTGAAGAAGTTAAACCTCCCCACCTTGTTCATGTCAGTTGAAGAAGTTAAACCTCCCCACCTTGTTCATATCAGCTGAAGAAGTTAAACCTCCCCACCTTGTTCATATCAGCTGAAGAAGTTAAACCTCCCCCACCTTGTTCATGTCAGTTGAAGAAGTTAAACCTCCCCACCTTGTTCATATCAGTTGAAGAAGTTAAACCTCCCCCACCTTGTTCATATCAGCTGAAGAAGTTAAACCTCCCCACCTTGTTCATATCAGTTGAAGAAGTTAAACCTCCCCCACCTTGTTCATATCAGCTGAAGAAGTTAAATCTCCCCCACCTTGTTCATATCAGCTGAAGAAGTTAAACCTCCCCACCTTGTTCATGTCAGTTGAAGAAGTTAAACCTCCCCACCTTGTTCATATCAGTTGAAGAAGTTAACCTCCCCCACCTTGTTCATGTCAGCTGAAGAAGTTAAACCTCCCCCACCTTGTTCATGTCAGCTGAAGAAGTTAAACCTCCCCCACCTTGTTCATGTCAGCTGAAGAAGTTAAACCTTCCCCACCTTGTTCATATCAGTTGAAGAGCCTCAGAAACAAGTTGCAATAAATCTGTTTCCCAAATGGCACCCTTCCCTGGATAGTTCCCTACTTTTGACTTCACTATTTTGACCAGGGTCAAAAGTAGGGCAATGTCTAGGGAATAGGATGCCATTTGGGATTCACCCGGGTTGGATAGAGATCCCACTCTAGCAGCTCACAGTTGCCCAGCACCACTTCCTGCTCTGCTGAGATACTCAATCTATTCCTCATGTTGCAGATGCTGGCCCTGCCGGTCTCATCCATAACCACCGTAGCATCTCATTCAGGCCAGGCATCTGTCTGCTCTATATGCACACATCATAAACCACTTAACTTCTCTTTCTGGCCGTCTTGAATGGTGCTGTGGTGATTCCTGCCAAGAGAGGTGTGGAACCCTCCTAGAGGTCTGGAGTGTTCTAGAATCTACCCCGTTGTTCTCAGGACTTACATCACTTATGTGGACCCCAAAGGGCACTCTATTGGGAATTATAGCTCACTATACTGGGAAAAGAGTGGGAGAGGGAAGTGAGAGAAGTAAGACGGACATGTTTGACTCTCTCTTGCCACCACGGATGAAACAGACACCACTCATGCATACCCACCCCATGCCATCCTCTCTTCCTCATTGCTTTTGTTTCTAATATATAATGCAGAACTTCAGTAATCAGCTCGGGGCTGTTTGAAGGTGATTGCTTTAGATCTTTTCATTTGAATATAAAGTGTCATTCCTGTAGTATACCTGCCTCTCTGACCTTGCCTTTGGTTGATGCATCTCCTCTGTCAGCTGTCAGGGCCCCATCCACTCTGATTGTTCCGTCTCCTCTGTCAGGCCCCATCCACTCTGATTGTTCCATCTCCTCTGTCAGGGCCCCATCCACTCTGATTGTTCCATCTCCTCTGTCAGCTGTCAGGGCCCCATCCACTCTGATTGTTCCATCTCCCCTGTCAGGGCCCCATCCACTCTGATTGTTCCATCTCCTCTGTCAGGGCCCCATCCACTCTGATTGTTCCATCTCCTCTGTCAGGGCCCCATCCACTCTGATTGTTCCATCTCCTCTGTCAGCTGTCAGGGCCCCATCCACTCTGATTGTTCCATCTCCTCTGTCAGGGCCCCATCCACTCTGATTGTTCCATCTCCCCTGTCAGGGCCCCATCCACTCTGATTGTTCCATCTCCCCTGTCAGGGCCCCATCCACTCTGATTGTTCCATCTCCTCTGTCAGGGCCCCATCCACTCTGATTGTTCCATCTCCCCTGTCAGGGCCCCATCCACTCTGATTGTTCCATCTCCTCTGTCAGGGCCCCATCCACTCTGATTGTTCCATCTCCCCTGTCAGGGCCCCATCCACTCTGATTGTTCCATCTCCCCTGTCAGGGCCCCATCCACTCTGATTGTTCCGTCTCCTCTGTCAGGGCCCCATCCACTCTGATTGTTCCGTCTCCTCTGTCAGCTGTCAGGGCCCCATCCACTCTGATTGTTCCATCTCCTCTGTCAGGGCCCCATCCACTCTGATTGTTCCATCTCCTCTGTCAGCTGTCAGGGCCCCATCCACTCCCTCACCAGCTCCTCGTTCTCATCACTGAATACATAAAATGTAAATAACCCATAAAGCTATGTTGATCTGCTATGACCGTCTCCCCCGTGTCCACTCTTCTCTTAATTGGGAACGTCACATCTGTCACTAGATGCCAAGAAGCCCTGTCCTGTCTTCGAGCTGGGGTATAGGGCTGGAGCTGGGGTATAAGGCTGGGGTAGAGGGCTGGGGTATAGGACTGGGGTATAGGGCTGGGGTATAGGGCTGGAGCTGGGGTATAGGGCTGGAGCTGGGGTATAGGGCTGGAGCTGGGGTATAGGGCTGGAGCTGGGGTATAAGGCTGGGGTAGAGGGCTGGGGTAAGGGGCTGGAGCTGGGGTATAGGGCTGGAGCTGGGGTATAAGGCTGGGGTAGAGGGCTGGGGTATAGGACTGGAGCTGGGGTATAGGGCTGGGCTGTATGGGGCTGGAGCTGGGGTATAGGGCTGGGGTAGAGGGCTGGGGTATAGGGCTGGGGTAGAGGGCTGGGGTATAGGACTGGGGTATAGGGCTGGAGCTGGGGTATAGGGCTGGAGCTGGGGTATAGGGCTGGGCTGTATGGGGCTGGAGCTGGGGTATAGGGCTGGGGTATAGGGTATAGGACTGTGGTATAGGGCTGGGGTATAGGGGTGGGGTATAGGGCTGGGGTATAGGGCTGGGGTAGAGGGCTGGGGTAGAGGGCTGGGGTATAGGGCTGGGGTAGAGGGCTGGGGTATAGGGCTGGAGCTGGTGTATAGGGCTGGAGCTGGGGTATAGGACTGGGGTATAGGGCTGGAGCTGGGGTATAGGGCTGGGGTATAGGGCTGGAGCTGGGGTATAGGGCTGGGCTGTATGGGGCTGGAGCTGGGGTATAGGGCTGGGATAGAGGGCTGGGGTATAGGGTATAGGACTGTGGTATAGGGCTGGGGTATAGGGTATAGAGCTGGGGTATAGAGCTGGGGTATAGGGTATAGGACAGGGGTATAGGGCTGGGGTTTAAGGTATAGAGCGGGGGTATAGGGCTGGGCTAAAGGGCTGGGGTACAGAGCTGGGGTATAGGGCTGGGGTATAGGGCTGGGCTAAAGAGCTGGGGTATAGAGCTGGGGTATAGGGCTGGGCTGTATGGCTGGGGCTGTATAGGGCTGGATCTGTGGTATAAGGCTGGGGTATAGGGTATAGGACTGGGGTATAGGGCTGGGGTTTAAGGTATAGAGCGGGGGTATAGGGCTGGGCTAAAGGGCTGGGGTAATGGGGTGGGGTATAGAGCTGGGCTAAAGGGCTGGGGTATAGAGCTGGGGTATAGGGCTGGGCTAAAAAGCTGGGGTATAGAGCTGGGGTATAGGGTATAGGACTGTGGTATAGGGCTGGGGTATAGAGCTGGGGTATAGGGCTGGGCTGTATGGCTGGGGCTGTATAGGGCTGGATCTGTGGTATAAGGCTGGAGTATAGGGTATAGGACTGGGGTATAGGGCTGGGGTTTAGGGTATAGAGCGGGGGTACAGAGCTGGGGTATAGGGCTGGGCTAAAGGGCTGGGGTAATGGGGTGGGGTATAGAGCTGGGCTAAAGGGCTGGGGTATAGGGCTGGGGTATAGGGCCGGGGTATAGGGCCGGGGTATAGAGCTGGGGTATAGAGCTGGGGTATATAGCTGGGGTATAGAGCTGGGGTAATGGGGTGGGGTTTAGGGGTGGGGCTGGGGTATAGAGCTGGGGTATAGGGCTGGTGCATAGGGCTGGGGTATGGGGCTGGGGTATAGGGATCGGATACAGGGGTGGGGCTGGGGCTGGGGTATGGAGCTGGGGTATAGAGCTGGGGTAATGGGGTGGGGTACAGGGGTGGGGCTGGGGTATAGACCTGGGGTATAGAGCTGTGGTATAGGGCTGGTGCATAGGGCTGGGGTATGTGGCTGGGGTATAGGGATCGGATATAGGGGTGGGGGTGGGGTATGGAGCTGGGGTATAGGGCTGGGTTATAGAGCTGGGGTATAGGGCTGGGGTATAGGGCTGGGTTATAGAGCTGGGGTATAGGGCTGGGGTATAGAGCTGGGGTATAGGGCTGGGGTATAGAGCTGGGGTATAGGGGTGGGTTATAGGGCTGGGTTATAGAGCTGGGGTATAGGGCTGGGTTATAGGGCTGGGGTATAGGGATCGGATATAGGGGTGGGGCTGGGGCTGGGGTATAGGGATCGGATATAGGGGTGGGGCTGGGGTATGGAGCTGGGGTATAGGGCTGGTGCATAGGGCTGGATTATTGGGATCAGATATAGGGCTGGGGTATAGGGGTGGGGTATAGGGGTGGGGCTGGGGTATTGGGGTGGGGTATAGGGGTGGGGCTGGGGTATAGAGCTGGGATATAGGGCTGGGGTATAGGGCTGGGTTATAGGGCTGGGGGATAGGGCTGGGGTATAGAGCTGGGGTATAGAGCTGGGGTATAGAGCTGGGGTATAGGGCTGGGGTATAGAGCTGGGGGATAGGGCTGGGGTATAGAGCTGGGGTATAGGGCTGGGGTATAGGGCTGGGGTATAGGGCTGGGGTATAGAGCTGGGGTATAGGGCTGGGGTATAGAGCTGGGGTATAGAGCTGGGGTATAGGGCTGGGGTATAGAGCTGGGGTAATGGGGTGGGGTTTAGGGGTGGGGTATAGAGCTGGGGTATAGGGCTGGGGTATAGAGCTGGGGTATAGAGCTGGGGTATAGGGCTGGGGTATAGAGCTGGGGTAATGGGGTGGGGTATAGAGCTGGGGTATAGAGCTGGGGTATAGGGAGGGAGCATGTGCTGGGACTGTGGCCTGAAGAGGGCAGGCTGAAGAAGGGTTATCAGACATGGGGTACCTGCAGGGCTGTCACACCGTGGCGCTTGTGTTGGAGAATAGAGAGGTGGAGAAGGAGCGATAGAGGGAGGAGAGGTAAGAGAGAGAGGAAAGACAGTGTCCAGGGTTTAGTTTGGCTGATGTCTGTCTGGTGATAAGCAGATAGAGAGGTGGTTCAGACACACAGCTCTGACAGCATAGCTGCTGGCTACAGTAGCTGCTGGCTACAGGGAGCATGATACTGCTGCTGGCTACAGTCAGGGAGCATGATACTGCTGCTGGCTACAGTCAGGGAGCATGATACTGCTGCTGGCTACAGTCAGGGAGCATGATACTGCTGCTGGCTATAGTCAGGGAGCATGATACTGTTGCTGGCTACAGTCAGGGAGCATGATACTGCTACTGGCTACAGTCAGGGAGCATGATACTTCTGCTGGCTACAGGGAGCATGATACTGCTGCTGGCTACAGTCAGGGAGCATGATACTGCTGCTGGCTACAGTCAGGGAGCATGATACTGCTGCTGGCTACAGGCAGGGAGCATGATACTGCTGCTGGCTACAGTCAGGGAGCATGATACTGCTGCTGGCTACAGTCAGGGAGCATGATACTGCTGCTGGCTACAGTCAGGGAGCATGATACTGCTGCTGGCTACAGTCAGGGAGCATGATACTGCTGCTGGCTACAGGCAGGGAGCATGATACTGCTGCTGGCTACAGTCAGGGAGCATGATACTGCTGCTGGCTACAGTCAGGGAGCATGATACTGCTGCTGGCTACAGGGAGCATGATACTGCTGCTGGCTACAGTCAGTCAGGGAGCATGATACTGCTGCTGGCTACAGTCAGGGAGCATGATACTGCTGCTGGCTACAGTCAGGGAGCATGATACTGTTGCTGGCTACAGTCAGGGAGCATGATACTGCTACTGGCTACAGTCAGGGAGCATGATACTGCTGCTGGCTACAGGGAGCATGATACTGCTGCTGGCTACAGTCAGTCAGGGAGCATGATACTGCTGCTGGCTACAGTCAGTCAGGGAGCATGATACTGCTGCTGGCTACAGTCAGTCAGGGAGCATGATACTGCTGCTGGCTACAGTCAGGGAGCATGATACTGATGCTGGCTACAGGGAGCATGATACTGCTGCTGGCTACAGTCAGGGAGCATGATACTGCTGCTGGATACAGTCAGTGAGCATGATACTGCTACTGCTACAGTCTGTCAGGGAGCATGATACTGCTGCTGGCTACAGTCAGGGAGCATGATACTGCTGCTGGCTACATTCAGTCAGGGAGCATATAGTAGATATGACCGCTTGGCTATAATGCTTTTCAGCTGCACACAACACAGAAAACAGACCCAGAAATAAAATGTAACATTTTCAGTTTGATCTGTTAACATGACAGACACCTTAAAGAGAAGTGATCGCTGCACGGAGCATGATGCTTAATTATCCAAGGTGGCTTAGCAGTTCAGACGTCTTTTTCTGTTCCGTATTGTTCGTGTCCTGTATATATATATATCTACACCTTTCTTCGCATATCTTTTATCTATTTTATTATCCAAGAACTCAACTACAAAAGCTTTCCTGCAAAAGCTTTCCTGCAACCCGCTTCACCAATTACAAAAAGTATTACTTACCTCAATCTGAAAATCCATCGTGGAAGCTAGCCAGGGGCTAATTCAGAAGCTAGCCTGAAAGCTTAACCAGAAGCTACTCCGATAGCTAGCCAGAAGCTAATCTGTAGCTGCCCCGAAATTAGCCGGTTTGCTGGCTAGCGTTGGTGTTTCAGCTGCCCACGTTTAGTGGTCATCAGCTATTCCTTTAGCTCGATAATCTACCGGCACTTTTGTGCAACGCGACTCGGACCGGAGCATTCCGGGACTCTTTTTTTTTTTTTTTTCTCTCAGTTTCCCCGGATTCCAGCCGCAGGCTCTGGACACTTGTACCTTGATTTCGCAGCTAGCTAGCTGCAAACCGTGTGACTATTGGCTTACGTCGACCCCGGAGCAAACTCTAATCATTCTGGAGCTAGCCAGCTGAGGAGTTCCATCACCATCCGGACCCGTTTCTTTTGTTGCTGCTGCAGATACGGAACCCCACCGGGCCTTCACGACTGACTGCCGCGACTGACTGCCGACGTTATCTGCCCGAGGGATTTATCCAACTGGCACCTCCGTCCCGACGTTACCTGAACGCTCATCTGAGGCCCGCTAATCGTTAGCTGTCTTATCGGCTGCTATTTGAACAAGTATATTGGACAACTATTATTATTATTATTATTTATTTATTTTATTTTTTCCTTGGGTCACTATATCTATTTTGCCAATTTGGATTGATCCCCTCTACCACACGGAACCCCACTACACGGAACCCCACTAACCTACCGACGGAAACGCACGAGGTATCTACAAACAGACCTCCATCCTATGCTGCTACCGATAGCCATATACCCGGCCAGCTGTCTGGATCGCCACGACCCCAACCAACCTCTACTCACTGGACCCTTATTGATCACTCGATTAGCATGCCTCTCCTTAATGTAAATATGCCTTGTCCATTGCTGTTCTGGTTAGTGTTTATTGGCTTATTTCACTGTAGAGACTCTAGCCCTGCTCTCTATACCATATCCAACCTCTCAGTTCCACCACCCACATATGCGATGACATCACCTGGTTTCAATGATGTTTCTAGAGACAATATCTCTCTCATCATCACTCAATACCTAGGTTTACCTCCACTGTATTCACATCCTACCATACCTTTGTCTGTACATTATTCCTTTAAACTATTTTATCGCCCCCAGAAACCTCCTTTTACTCTCTGCTCTAGTAGCTCTAGGCGACCAATTCTCATAGCTTTTAGCCGTACCCTTATCCTACTCATCCTCTGTTCCTCTGGTGATGTAGAGGTGAATCCAGGCCCTGCAGTACCTGGCTCCACTCCTATTCCCCAGGCGCTCTCTTTTGATGACTTCTGTAACCGTAATAGCCTTGGCTTCATGCATGTTAACATTAGAAGCCTCCTCCCTAAGTTTGTTTTGTTCACTGCTTTAGCACACTCTGCCAACCCGGATGTTTTAGCCGTGTCTGAATCCTGGCTTAGAAAGACCACCAAAAATTCAGACATTTTCATCCCCAATTACAAGATTTTCAGACAAGATAGAACGGCCAAAGGGGGCGGTGTTGCAATCTACTGCAAAGACTGCCTGCAGAGTTCTGTTATACTATCCAGGTCTGTTCCCAAACAATTTGAACTTCTACTTTTAAAAATCCACCTCTCTAAAAACAAGTCTCTCACCGTTGCCGCCTGCTATAGACCACCCTCTGCCCCCAGCTGTGCTCTGGACACTATATGTGAACTGATTGCCCCCCATCTATCTTCAGAGCTCGTGCTGCTAGGCGACCTAAATTTGAACATGCTCAACACCCCAGCCACCCTACAATCTAAGCTTGATGCCCTCAATCTCACACAAATTATAAATGAACCTACCAGGTACCACCCCAATTCCGTAAACACGGGTACCCTCATAGATATCATCCTAACAAACTTGCCCTCCAAATACACCTCTGCTGTTTTCAACCAAGATCTCAGCGATCACTGCCTCATTGCCTGCATCCGTAATGGGTCAGCGGTCAAACGACCTCCACTCATCACTGTCAAACGCTCCCTGAAACACTTCAGCGAGCAGGCCTTTCTAATCGACCTGGCCGGGGTATCCTGGAAGGATATTGATCTCATCCCGTCAGTAGAGGATGCCTGGTCATTTTTTAAAAATGCCTTCCTCACCATCTTGAATAAGCATGCCCCATTCAAGAAATTTAGAACCAGGAACAGATATAGCCCTTGGTTCTCCCCTGACCTGACTGCCCTTAACCAACAGAAAAACATCCTATGGCGTTCTGCATTAGCATCGAACAGCCCCCGTGATATGCAACTTTTCAGGGAAGCTAGAAACCAATATACACAGGCAGTTAGAACAGCCAAGGCTAGCTTTTTCAAGCAGAAATTTGCTTCCTGCAACACAAATTCAAAAAAGTTCTGGGACACCGTAAAGTCCATGGAGAATAAGAACACCTCCTCCCAGCTTCCAACCGCTCTGAAGATAGGAAACACTGTCACCACCGACAAATCCACTATAATTGAGAATTTCAATAAGCATTTTTCTACGGCTGGCCATGCTTTCCACCTGGCTACCCCCACCCCGGACAACAGCACTGCCCTCCCCTCTGCTACTCGCCCAAGCCTTCCCCATTTCTCTTTCTCCCAAATACAGTCAGCTGATGTTCTAAATGAGCTGCAAAATCTGGACCCTTACAAATCAGCCGGGCTAGATAATCTGGACCCTTTCTTTCTAAAACTATCTGCTGAAATTGTTGCCACCCCTATTACTAGCCTCTTCAACCTCTCTTTCGTGTCGTCTGAGATCCCCAAAGATTGGAAAGCAGCTGCGGTTATCCCCCTCTTCAAAGGGGGGGACACCCTTGACCCTAACTGCTACAGACCTATATCTATCCTACCCTGCCTTTCTAAGGTCTTCGAAAGCCAAGTCAACAAACAGATTACCGACCATTTCGAATCCCACCACACCTTCTCCGCAATGCAATCTGGTTTCAGAGCTGGTCATGGGTGCACCTCAGCCACGCTCAAGGTCATAAACGATATCGTAACCGCCATCGATAGGAAACAATACTGTGCAGCCGTATTCATTGACCTGGCCAAGGCCTTTGACTCTGTCAATCACCACATCCTCATTGGCAGACTCGACAGCCTTGGTTTCTCTAATGATTGCCTCGCCTGGTTCACCAACTACTTCTCTGATCGAGTTCAGTGTGTCAAATCGGAGGGTCTGTTGTCCGGGCCTCTGGCAGTCTCTATGGGGGTGCCACAGGGTTCAATTCTTGGACCGACTCTCTTCTCTGTTTACATCAATGATGTCGCTCTTGCTGCTGGTGATTCTCTGATCCACCTCTACGCAGACGACACTATTCTGTATACTTCTGGCCCTTCTTTTGACACTGTGTTAACAACCCTCCAGGCGAGCTTCAATGCCATACAACTCTCCTTCCGTGGCCTCCAACTGCTCTTAAATACAAGTAAAACCAAATGCATGCTCTTCAACCGATCGCTGCCTGCTCCTGCCCGCCTGTCCAACATCACTACTTTGGACGGCTCTGACTTAGAATATGTGGACACCTACAAATACCTAGGTGTCTGGTTAGACTGTAAACTCTCCTTCCAGACTCACATCAAACATCTCCAATCCAAAGTCAAATCTAGAATTGGCTTCCTATTCCGCAACAAAGCATCCTTTACTCATGCTGCCAAACATACCCTTGTAAAACTGACCATCCTACCAATCCTCGACTTCGGTGATGTCATTTACAAAATAGCCTCCAAAACCCTACTCAATAAATTGGATGCAGTCTATCACAGTGCCATCCGTTTTGTCACCAAAGCCCCATATACTACCCACCACTGCGACCTGTACACTCTCGTTGGCTGGCCCTCGCTTCATACTCGTCGCCAAACCCACTGGTTCCAGGTCATCTACAAGACCCTGCTAGGTAAAGTCCCCCCTTATCTCAGCTCGCTGGTCACCATAGCAGCACCTACCTGTAGCACGCGCTCCAGCAGGTATATCTCTCTGGTCACCCCCAAAACCAATTCTTCCTTTGGACGCCTCTCCTTCCAGTTCTCTGCTGCCAATGACTGGAACGAACTACAAAAATCTCTGAAACTGGAAACACCTATCTCCCTCACTAGCTTTAAGCACCAGCTGTCAGAGCAGCTCATAGATTACTGCACCTGTATATAACCCATCTACAATTTAGCCCAAACAACTACCTCTTTACCTACTGTATTTATTTATTAATTTATTTTGCTCCTTTGCACCCCATTATTTCTGTCTCTACTTTGCACTTTCTTCCACTGCAAACCAACCATTCCATTGTTTTTTTAGTTTTTATTTTACTTGCTGTGTTGTACTCACTTCGCCTCCATGGCCTTTTATATTTTTATTTATTTATACATATATTTGTTTGCCTTCACCTCCCTTATCTCACCTCACTTGCTCACATTGTATATAGACTTATTTTATTTTTTTCACTGTATTATTGACTATATGTTTGTTTTACTCCATGTGTAACTATGTGTTGTTGTATGTGTCGAACTGCTTTGCTTTATCTTGGCCAGGTCGCAATTGTAAATGAGAACGTGTTCTCAATTTGCCTACCTGGTTAAATAAAGGTTAAATAAAAAAAATAAAAAAATGTAGGAGGGAGACAGGCAAACATTTTGTTAATGCGCAGAAGACACAGTATAATACCACCTTCTTTAATTGATGGTCTGGTGACCTGTGGAATGTTGCTGTGGATGTATCCTAGCAACCAGTTCATGCAAACAGCCAATGGCAGTGGTTCTGGAGGGAGAGAGAGAGAGATAGCAAATAATTTACACTGAGATTCTTACTGTAGGCTACTGCTGTGGAGCTTTGTATCCCTTTACTGTGAGTGTAGAATGTACGATGTACATTGACGTAAAGGAATCGACCTGTTATCTGTGGAACGTGTTGTTTTCTCACTGTTGAGGACGAGTCCTCTCATCTTGTATAATAATGGCTGCATAACATTCATACATGTATTGTACATTTGGATAAGTCACAAATAGCAGTACATCAAAATACATTCTTCATCTCAACGATATGCCAGACCAGTCTAAAAGCAACTTCTAAAAACAGAATACAGTAAGCATGACAGCCCATCACAGTAACTAGGGGTGGCAGGGTAACCTAGTGGTTAGAGAGTTGGGCCAGTAACCGAAAGGTTGCTGAGATTGAATCGCCGAGCTGACACGGTAAAAATCGGTCATTCTGCCTCTGAACAAGGCAGTTAACCCACTGTTCCTAGGTCGTCATTGTAAATAAGAATTTGTTCTTAACTGACTTGCCTACTTAGATAAAGGTTAAAAACATTATTTTTTTAACTACAGGGTCAAGCTATTTACTTCTCCGTACTGAATCAAGTCCAGTGGAGGTCAGATCTTTCACCCAAAGTGTTTTCTAATCTTCAGCTGCTGAACTGGCCCAGCTGTGAAAGCCAGGAGGCATGCTATCCTTGGCCCAACTCTACTGACCAGGGTATTCATGAATACCCTATGTAAAACCACTAAGGTTTTGTCCCAAATTACAAACATAGGGCTCTGGTCAAAAGTAGTCAGACTCTGAGTCTCTCTGCCCCAAGCTTTAAGAAATCCAGACAGCTCTGTTATTTTAGCAGCCTTTCTACTTTTAGAGCGATGGAGAACTAAAATAATGTGGTGGTCCGTCGTGAAGTCTGTATACTAGAACGCAACCACAGACAGAAACCCTTCTCTGATTTAAAGTATGTGAGGCTGTCCTAGCTGTCTCAATGAGTAACCCATCTTTTCTCTGTCTACCTGTTATCTACACCTCCCCTGTTCCTCTGTCTACCTGTTATCTACATCTTCCCTGTTCCCCTGTCTACCTGTTATCTACACCTTCCCTGTTCCTCTGTCTACCTGTTATCTACACCTTCCCTGTTCCCCTGTCTACTTGTTATCTACATCTTCCCTGTTCCCCTGTCTACCTGTTATCTACACTTTCCCTGTTCTCCTGTCTACCTGTTATCTACACCTTCCCTGTTCCTCTGTCTACCTGTTATCTACACCTTCCCTGTTCCCCTGTCTACCTGTTATCTACATCTTCCCTGTTCCCCTGTCTACCTGTTATCTACACCTTCCCTGTTCTCCTGTCTACCTGTTATCTACACCTTCCCTGTTCCCCTGTCTCCCTGTTATCTACACCTTCCCTGTTCCTCTGTCTACCTGTTATCTACATCTTCCCTGTTCCCCTGTCTACCTGTTATCTACACCTTCCCTGTTCCCCTGTCTACCTGTTATCTACACCTTCCCTGTTCCCCTGTCTACCTGTTATCTACATCTTCCCTGTTCCCCTGTCTACCTGTTATCTACACCTTCCCTGTTCCCCTGTCTACCTGTTATCTACACCTTCCCTGTTCCTCTGTCTACCTGTTATCTACACCTTCCCTGTTCCCCTGTCTACCTGTTATCTACACCTTCCCTGTTCCCCTGTCTACCTGTTATCTACACCTTCCCTGTTCCCCTGTCTACCTGTTATCTACACCTTCCCTGTTCCCCTGTCTCCCTGGATTTCTCTCTGTCTCACAGTTATCTACAGTATATTCTCCCTGTCCCTCACTCTGTCTGGATTTCTCTTTACATTTGACCAGGGCCAATAGGACTCCTCTATCCCTCCCTGATCCCAACAGGGCTTTCTGATCTCTTCCAAGAGGTCAAGACTGATTGGCTGTTTCATCTCCAGTTAGGTCATGGAATGTCTGAGCATGTTGTAGACAAGAGGACAAGACTGATTGGCTGTCTCATCTCCAGTTAGGTCATGGAATGTCAGAGCATGTTGGAGACAAGAGGACAAGACTGATTGGCTGTCTCATCTCCAGTTAGGTCATGGAATGTCAGAGCATGTTGGAGACAAGAGGACAAGACTGATTGGCTGTCTCATCTCCAGTTAGGTCATGGAATGTCAGAGCATGTTGGAGACAAGAGGACAAGACTGATTGGCTGTCTCATCTCCAGTTAGGTCATGGAATGTCAGAGCATGTTGGAGACAAGAGGACAAGACTGATTGGCTGTCTCATCTCCAGTTAGGTCATGGAATGTCAGAGCATGTTGGAGACAAGAGGACAAGACTGATTGGCTGTCTCATCTCCAGTTAGGTCATGGAATGTCTGAGCATGTTGGAGACAAGAGGACAAGACTGATTGGCTGTCTCATCTCCAGTTAGGTCATGGAATGTCAGAGCATGTTGGAGACAAGAGGACAAGACTGATTGGCTGTCTCATCTCCAGTTAGGTCATGGAATGTCAGAGCATGTTGGAGACAAGAGGACAAGACTGATTGGCTGTTTCATCTCCAGTTAGGTCATGGAATGTCTGAGCATGTTGGAGACAAGAGGACAAGACTGATTGGCTGTCTCATCTCCAGTTAGGTCATGAAATGTCAGAGCATGTTGTAGACAAGAGGACAAGACTGATTGGCTGTCTCATCTCCAGTTAGGTCATGGAATGTCTGAGCATGTTGGAGACAAGAGGACAAGACTGATTGGCTGTTTCATCTCCAGTTAGGTCATGGAATGTCTGAGCATGTTGGAGACAAGAGGACAAGACTGATTGGCTGTCTCATCTCCAGTTAGGTCATGGAATGTCAGAGCATGTTGGAGACAAGAGGACAAGACTGATTGGCTGTTTCATCTCCAGTTAGGTCATGGAATGTCTGAGCATGTTGGAGACAAGAGGACAAGACTGATTGGCTGTCTCATCTCCAGTTAGGTCATGGAATGTCAGAGCATGTTGGAGACAAGAGGACAAGATTGATTGGCTGTCTCATCTCCAGTTAGGTCATGGAATGTCAGAGCATGTTGGAGACAAGAGGACAAGACTGATTGGCTGTTTCATCTCCAGTTAGGTCATGGAATGTCAGAGCATGTTGGAGACAAGAGGACAAGACTGATTGGCTGTCTCATCTCCAGTTAGGTCATGGAATGTCAGAGCATGTTGGAGACAAGAGGACAAGACTGATTGGCTGTCTCATCTCCAGTTAGGTCATGAAATGTCAGAGCATGTTGTAGACAAGAGGACAAGACTGATTGGCTGTCTCATCTCCAGTTAGGTCATGAAATGTCAGAGCATGTTGGAGACAAGAGGACAAGATTGATTGGCTGTCTCATCTCCAGTTAGGTCATGGAATGTCAGAGCATGTTGGAGACAAGAGGACAAGATTGATTGGCTGTCTCATCTCCAGTTAGGTCATGGAATGTCTGAGCATGTTGTAGACAAGAGGACAAGATTGATTGGCTGTCTCATCTCCAGTTAGGTCATGGAATGTCAGAGCATGTTGTAGACAAGAGGACAAGATTGATTGGCTGTCTCATCTCCAGTTAGGTCATGGAATGTCAGAGCATGTTGGAGACAAGAGGACAAGACTGATTGGCTGTTTCATCTCCAGTTAGGTCATGGAATGTCTGAGCATGTTGGAGACAAGAGGACAAGACTGATTGGCTGTCTCATCTCCAGTTAGGTCATGGAATGTCAGAGCATGTTGGAGACAAGAGGACAAGACTGATTGGCTGTTTCATCTCCAGTTAGGTCATGGAATGTCAGAGCATGTTGTAGACAAGAGGACAAGACTGATTGGCTGTTTCATCTCCAGTTAGGTCATGGAATGTCAGAGCATGTTGTAGACAAGAGGACAAGACTGATTGGCTGTCTCATCTCCAGTTAGGTCATGGAATGTCAGAGCATGTTGGAGACAAGAGGACAAGACTGATTGGCTGTCTCATCTCCAGTTAGGTCATGGAATGTCAGAGCATGTTGTAGACAAGAGGACAAGACTGATTGGCTGTCTCATCTCCAGTTAGGTCATGGAATGTCTGAGCATGTTGGAGACAAGAGGACAAGACTGATTGGCTGTTTCATCTCCAGTTAGGTCATGGAATGTCAGAGCATGTTGGAGACAAGAGGACAAGACTGATTGGCTGTCTCATCTCCAGTTAGGTCATGGAATGTCAGAGCATGTTGTAGACAAGAGGACAAGATTGATTGGCTGTCTCATCTCCAGTTAGGTCATGGAATGTCAGAGCATGTTGGAGACAAGAGGACAAGACTGATTGGCTGTTTCATCTCCAGTTAGGTCATGGAATGTCAGAGCATGTTGGAGACAAGAGGACAAGACTGATTGGCTGTCTCATCTCCAGTTAGGTCATGGAATGTCAGAGCATGTTGGAGACAAGAGGACAAGACTGATTGGCTGTTTCATCTCCAGTTAGGTCATGGAATGTCAGAGCATGTTGGAGACAAGAGGACAAGACTGATTGGCTGTTTCATCTCCAGTTAGGTCATGGAATGTCTGAGCATGTTGGAGACAAGAGGACAAGACTGATTGGCTGTCTCATCTCCAGTTAGGTCATGGAATGTCAGAGCATGTTGGAGACAAGAGGACAAGACTGATTGGCTGTTTCATCTCCAGTTAGGTCATGGAATGTCAGAGCATGTTGGAGACAAGAGGACAAGACTGATTGGCTGTCTCATCTCCAGTTAGGTCATGGAATGTCTGAGCATGTTGGAGACAAGAGGACAAGACTGATTGGCTGTCTCATCTCCAGTTAGGTCATGGAATGTCAGAGCATGTTGGAGACAAGAGGACCATCTAAGTGACACCCTATTCCATATATATACAAAGTGAGTTAATAAAGCCGCATACAAACATGGCCTCTTTTTGGTTTCCTTGAGTAAGGCAGCTCCAACATGAGGGTGTTTCAGCCTAGCTCAGTGCTTTCTGTGGTGGTGGGGCTTCCAAGAAGGCTCAAGGTCATTGGCCACAGATAAAATGACGTCAAATCACGTTATATCTACAGTAGCTTTGATTGGACTGATCTTGTCAACATCATACTTTCAAAATCTTAGCTAGCAGTCATCATCATGAATCAAGTCGACAACCTACTGGCTAATCCTTCTTAATCCTTGTCATATGAAGAGAAATAATGAAGAGAAAGTATAGACGAAAGACCGCCGATCCACCTTCACAAGGTGAGTCCAAAAATGTATTGTATGCTGCTGCATAAATGATGTAATATGCCAGGGAGATATGTGTACTGGAGCTAAGAAAGTAATACTATGTGTATGTTGTGTAGTAAGCTGTTAGTAGCCCATGTGCCTCACCCATGTGTCTCACCCTAATAATGTGGTCTATTTTCACCAACTCGGTATTGTAAACACGTCATTCGTGGCCGGTGTGTGCTTGTTTGCAAACTTTTTTTGTACAGTTTTGACAGTGCTACTGATAGTAGTGGTGACACACGACACGTGCAAATTCAGCACACACAACATTTTCTAATAGAATTGTGTTATTCGACGTGTCAAATTAAAATCTTATATAACGTGTCAAATACTGTAAGAGCTTTCATTGTCTGAGATTGAGAATTTGTTTTATTTTTACAGGGACAGTGCACATTCGTCAGCGTTTCAGTAAAAGTGTTGGTTTTAGTCGGCCGGCTAATTTTCAACCGCAGTCCCTGGGCAGGTTATTAAAAACAATTACAATAACAATACAGACAATCAATGAGCAGTGAGCACACGCAGAGCAACATAGGACAAGCACGACATGGCATGCAGACAGAGCAACATAGGACAAGCAAGACATAGCATGCAGACAGAGCAACATAGAACAAGCAAGACATGGCATGCAGACAGAGCAACATAGGACAAGCAAGACATGGGATGCAGACAGAGCAACATAGGACAAGCAAGACATAGCATGCAGACAGAGCAACATAGGACAAGCAAGACATAGCATGCAGACAGAGCAACATAGGACAAGCAACACGTAGCATACAGACAGAGCAACATAGAACAAAAAGCAACAAGACAAAATCCATAAAAGCAACAAAGTGTTTCCATACCTCACAAGCTACAGACAACAGACAACATGGAAAGCGGCAATACACAACTAGGGATTATGTTCACACATCTGATTGACCTTTAGCCTTGTCGTCATGTTTTTTGTGAAAGTGTGATATGTGGTGCAGTTATGTGTGTCTGATGGCAGTGTATTCCAGACATGGGAAGCTCTCACAGAGAAAGCAGATTGACTAAAGGTGCTTTTCCTTAAGGGAACAACACAGTCACCTCTCATGGCAGACCTTGTGGATCTGCTGCCATATGTTTGGGTTTTCTGTTTAACAAAAATACTGAGTGGAGGGGGAGCCTGGTCATTTAGGATCTTGAATACAAGACATGCGTCGATTGCACAAGATTTTCCCAACTCAGGAGCTCATGCTTTCTGAGGATCTAACAGTGATGATGGCTATTGGGCTTCCTATCAAGCACTTTGAGAGCCTGTTTGTAGACAGACTGAATAGGTCTTACTGTTGTACAGCAAGCTTGTGCCCAACTAGTCAAGCAGTATGTTAAGTGGGGGAGTATCATTTGAAGTACAGTTTTGCTACCTCTGTAGTCAAACAATTTCATATAAAATCGGAAATTAGCTAGGTTGAATTTGGTTATTTGAGTTACCTTTTTCACCTGCATTTTAAAAGAGAGGTTGGAATCATGTATCTTTGCATGCACATATATCACTGTATCATCTGCATACATTTGAACTACAGACCCAGTACAGACAGAAGGCAGGTCACTAATGTACAGGCTGAACTACAGACCCAGTACAGACAGAAGGCACATCCTTAATGTATAGGCTGAACAGGAGGGGTCCCAGTATTGACCCTTGGGGCACGCCCACATCATAGCTAAGAGTGGGCGACAGCTCGTTGCTCACTCTGACACGCTGAGTTCAGCCTTCAAGGTATGATTTCATACATCTCAAAGCATAATTCCCCTTGATTGAAGTTGAAGTTGAACTTGGACAATTTTGTGATCAGAAAAAAGTCTGTTTTATACGCCCCCTTTATTTATCCTACGGTTCTGACTTGTACAGGGAGAACACTGTAAGAACGGCCCATGTTCTGAATTCTGTCACTGTACATTTCAAAAGTGCTGAACAAATAGTTATATTGACTACGTCCGTGATCGCTTGCTCATTAATGTACCCTACTCAATAAATTGGATGCAGTCTATCACAGTGCCATCCGTTTTGTCACCAAAGCCCCATATACTACCCACCACTGCGACCTGTACACTCTCGTTGGCTGGCCCTCGCTTCATACTCGTCGCCAAACCCACTGGCTCCAGGTCATCTACAAGACCCTGCTAGGTAAAGTCCCCCCTTATCTCAGCTCGCTGGTCACCATAGCAGCACCTACCTGTAGCACGCGCTCCATCAGGTATATCTCTCTGGTCACCCCCAAAACCAATTCTTCCTTTGGCCGCCTCTCCTTCCAGTTCTCTGCTGCCAATGACTGGAACGAACTACAAAAATCTCTGAAACTGGAAACACTTATCTCCCTCACTAGCTTTAAGCACCAGCTGTCAGAGCAGCTCATAGATTACTGCACCTGTACATAGCCCATCTAAAATTTAGCCCAAACAACTACCTCTTTACCTACTGTATTTATTTATTTATTTTGCTCCTTTGCACCCCATTATTTCTATCTCTACTTTGCACATTCTTCCACTGCAAACCAACCATTCCAGTGTTTTTACTTGCTATAATGTATTTACTTCGCCACCATGGCCTTTTTTATATTTTTATTTATTTATATATATATTTTGTTTGCCTTCACCTCCCTTATCTCACCTCACTTGCTCACATTGTATATAGACTTATTTTTCACTGTATTATTGACTGTATGTTTGTTTTACTCCATGTGTAACTCTGTGTTGTTGTTTGTGTCGAACTGCTTTGCTTTATCTTGGCCAGGTCGCAATTGTAAATGAGAACGTGTTCTCAACTTGCCTACCTGGTTAAATAAAGGTAAAATAAATAAATAAAATAAATGTCTTAATTAAAATTACGGATTGCCGCTTACCACTCGTCATCCCCTTATGCCATTATTTGTACATCTCAATTGTCAGTAGAAACCACATTTGTTAGGGCACCAAATGAAGCTGTAATTCAGTAACATGTACAACAAGTAAAACCCAGACTTTTAGTGTTGCTGCAGCCTGTAGTCATTCATATCCAGCTCTGTTTAGTGGCCGAGGTCCAGTCACCCCATCTGGTTGAGTTATGAAACCAGGCCCAGTCACTCCATCTGGTTGAGTTATGAAACCAGGCCCAGTCACTCCATCTGGTTGAGTTATGAAACCAGTCCCAGTCACCCCATCTGGTTGAGTTATGAAACCAGGCCCAGTCACCCCGTCTGGTTGAGTTAGGAAACCAGTCCTAGTCACCCCGTCTGGTTGAGTTATGAAACCAGTCCCAGTCACCCCGTCTGGTTGAGTTATGAAACCAGTCCCAGTCACCCCGTCTGGTTGAGTTATGAAACCAGTCCCAGTCACCCCGTCTGGTTGAGTTATGAAACCAGTCCCAGTCACCCCGTCTGGTTGAGTTATGAAACCAATCCCAGTCACCCCATCTGGTTGAGTTATGAAACCAGTCCCAGTCACCCCGTCTGGTTGAGTTATGAAACCAATCCCAGTCACCCCATCTGGTTGAGTTATGAAACCAGTCCCAGTCACCCCGTCTGGTTGAGTTATGAAACCAGGCCCAGTCACTCCATCTGGTTGAGTTATGAAACCAGTCCCAGTCACCCCATCTGGTTGAGTTATGAAACCAGGCCCAGTCACCCCTTCTGGTTGAGTTATGAAACCAGTCCTAGTCACCCCGTCTGGTTGAGTTATGAAACCAGTCCCAGTCACCCCGTCTGGTTGAGTTATGAAACCAGTCCCAGTCACCCCGTCTGGTTGAGTTATGAAACCAGTCCCAGTCACCCCGTCTGGTTGAGTTATGAAACCAGTCCCAGTCACCCCGTCTGGTTGAGTTATGAAACCAATCCCAGTCACCCCATCTGGTTGAGTTATGAAACCAGGCCCAGTCACTCCGTCTGGTTGAGTTATGAAACCAGTCCCAGTCACCCCATCTGGTTGAGTTATGAAACCAGGCCCAGTCACCCCATCTGGTTGAGTTATGAAACCAGTCCCAGTCACCCCGTCTGGTTGAGTTATGAAACCAGTCCCAGTCACCCCGTCTGGTTGAGTTATGAAACCAGTCCCAGTCACCCCGTCTGGTTGAGTTATGAAACCAATCCCAGTCACCCCATCTGGTTGAGTTATGAAACCAGGCCCAGTCACTCCGTCTGGTTGAGTTATGAAACCAGTCCCAGTCACCCCATCTGGTTGAGTTATGAAACCAGGCCCAGTCACCCCATCTGGTTGAGTTATGAAACCAGTCCCAGTCACCCCATCTGGTTGAGTTATAAAACCAGTCCCAGTCACCCCGTCTGGTTGAGTTATGAAACCAGTCCCAGTCACCCCGTCTGGTTGAGTTATAAAACCAGTCCCAGTCACCCCGTCTGGTTGAGTTATGAAACCAGTCCCAGTCACTCCGTCTGGTTGAGTTATGAAACCAGTCCCAGTCACTCCGTCTGGTTGAGTTATGAAACCAGTCCCAGTCACTCCGTCTGGTTGAGTTATGAAACCAGTCCCAGTCACCCCGTCTGGTTGAGTTATAAAACCAGTCCCAGTCACTCCATCTGGTTGAGTTATGAAACCAGTCCCAGTCACCCCGTCTGGTTGAGTTATGAAACCAGTCCCAGTCACCCCGTCTGGTTGAGTTATGAAACCAGTCCCAGTCTCCCCGTCTGGTTGAGTTATGAAACCAGTCCCAGTCACTCCATCTGGTTGAGTTATGAAACCAGTCCCAGTCACCCCGTCTGGTTGAGTTATGAAACCAGTCCCAGTCACCCCGTCTGGTTGAGTTATGAAACCAGTCCCAGTCACCCCCTCTGGTTGAGTTATGAAACCAGTCCCAGTCACCCCGTCTGGTTGAGTTATGAAACCAGGCCCAGTCACCCCGTCTGGTTGAGTTATGAAACCAGTCCCAGTCACCCCGTCTGGTTGAGTTATGAAACCAGTCCCAGTCACTCCATCTGGTTGAGTTATGAAACCAGTCCCAGTCACTCCATCTGGTTGAGTTATGAAACCAGTCCCAGTCACCCCGTCTGGTTGAGTTATGAAACCAGTCCCAGTCACCCCGTCTGGTTGAGTTATGAAACCAGTCCCAGTCACTCCGTCTGGTTGAGTTATGAAACCAGTCCCAGTCACTCCATCTGGTTGAGTTATGAAACCAGTCCCAGTCACCCCATCTGGTTGAGTCACACCACATAATCCATTTGGCTGTATTTGTTTAATCAGTTAGCTCTGATTTACCACCTTCAAAGTACAACAATTGGCTGACATTGGATGTATTTTATATGGAAGCTTAGATTAGAGGCATGATGGAAGGATAGAATGGAGGCATGATGGAAGGATAGAATGGAGGCATAATGGAAGGATAGAATGGAGGCTTGATAGAAGGATAGAATGGAGGCGTGATGGAAGAATAGAATGGAGGCGTGATAGAAGGATAGAATGGAGGCATGATAGAAGGATAGAATGGAGGCGTGATGGAAGGATAGAATGGAGGCATGAAGGAAGGATAGAATGGAGGCATGATGGAAGGATAGAATGGAGGCATGATGGAAGGATAGAATGGAGGCATAATGGAAGGATAGAATGGAGGCGTGATAGAAGGATAGAATGGAGGCTTGATAGAAGGATAGAATGGAGGCATAATGGAAGGATAGAATGGAGGCGTGATAGAAGGATAGAATGGAGGCGTGATAGAAGGATAGAATGGAGGCGTGATAGAAGGATAGAATGTAGGCGTGATGGAAGGATAGAATGGAGGCGTGATGGAATGATAGAATGGAGGCGTGATGGAAGGATAGAATGGAGACGTGATAGAAGGATAGAATGGAGGCATGAAGTAAGGATAGAATGGAGGCATGATGGAAGGATAGAATGGAGGTGTGATGGAAGGATAGAATGGAGGCGTGATGGAAGGATAGAATGGAGGCGTGATGGAATGATAGAATGGAGGCATGATAGAAGGATAGAATGGAGGCATAATGGAAGGATAGAATGGAGGCATGATGGAAGGATAGAATGGAGGCATGATGGAAGGATAGAATGGAGGCATAATGGAAGGATAGAATGGAGGCATGAAGGAAGGATAAAATGGAGGCATAATGGAAGGATAGAATGGAGGCATGATGGAAGGATAGAATGGAGGCATGATGGAAGGATAGAATGGAGGCATGATGGAAGGATATAATGGAGGCATGAAGGAAGGATGGAATGGAGGCATGATAGAAGGATAGAATGGAGGCATAATGGAAGGATAGAATGGAAGGATAGAATGGAAGGATAGAATGGAGGCATGAAGGAAGGATAGAATGGAGGCATGATGGAAGGATAGAATGGAGGCATGAAGGAAGGATAGAATGTAGGCATGATGGAAGGATAGAATGGAGGCATGATGGAAGGATAGAATGGAGGCTTGATAGAAGGATAGAATGGAGGCGTGATGGAAGAATAGAATGGAGGCGTGATAGAATGATAGAATGGAGGCATGATAGAAGGATAGAATGGAGGCGTGATGGAAGGATAGAATGGAGGCATGATAGAAGGATAGAATGGAGGCATGATGGAAGGATAGAATGGAGGCATGATGGAAGGATAGAATGGAGGTGTGATAGAAGGATAGAATGGAGGCATGATAGAAGGATAGAATGGAGGCATAATGGAAGGATAGAATGGAGGCGTGATAGAAGGATAGAATGGAGGCTTGATACAAAGGATAGAATGGAGGCATAATGAAAGGATAGAATGGAGGCGTGATAGAAGGATAGAATGGAGGCATGATAGAAGGATAGAATGGAGGCGTGATGGAAGGATAGAATGGAGGCGTGATAGAAGGATAGAATGGAGGCATGATAGAAGGATATAACGGAGGCATAATGGAAGGATAGAATGGAGGCGTGATGAAGGATAGAATGGAGGCTTGATAGAAGGATAGAATGGAGGCATAATGGAAGGATAGAATGGAGGCGTGATAGAAGGATAGAATGGAGGCGTGATAGAAAGATAGAATGGAGGCATGATAGAAGGATAGAATGGAGGCATGATAAAAGGATAGAATGGAGGCATAATGGAAGGATAGAATGGAGGCATGAAGGAAAGATAGAATGGATGCATGCTAGAAGGATAGAATGGAGGCGTGATGGAAGGATAGAATGGACGCGTGAAGGAAGGATAGAATGGAGGCGTGATGGAAGGATAGAATGGAGGCGTGATGGAAGGATAGAATGGAGGCGTGATGGAAGGATAGATTGGAGGCGTGATAGAAGGATAGAATGGAGGCGTGACGGAAGGATAGAATGGAGGCGTGATGGAAGGATAGAATGGAGGCATGATAGAAGGATAGAATGGAGGCATAATGGAAGGATAGAATGGAGTCATGATGGAAGGATAGAATGGAGGCATGATGGAAGGATAGAATGGAGGCATAATGGAAGGATAGAATGGAGGCATGAAGGAAGGATAGAATGGAGGCATAATGGAAGGATAAAATGGAGGCATAATGGAAGGCTAGAATGGAGGCATGATGGAAGGATAGAATGGAGGCATGATGGAAGGATAGAATGGAGGCATGATGGAAGGATAGAATGGAGGCATGATGGAAGGATAGAATGGAGGCATGATGGAAGGATAGAATGGAAGCATGATAGAAGGATAGAATGGAGGCATAATGGAAGGATAGAATGGAGGCATGAAGGAAGGATAGAATGGAGGCATAATGGAAGGATATAATGGAGGCATAATGGAAGGATAGAATGGAGGCGTGATGAAGGATAGAATGGAGGCTTGATAGAAGGATAGAATGGAGGCATAATGGAAGGATAGAATGGAGGCATGAAGGAAGGATAGAATGGAGGCATGATGGAAGGATAGAATGGAGGCATGATGGAAGGATAGAATGGAGGCATGAAGGAAGGATAGAATGGAGGCATGATAGAAGGATAGAATGGAGGCGTGATGGAAGGATAGAATGGAGGCGTGAAGGAAGGATAGAATGGAGGCGTGATGGAAGGATAGAATGGAGGCGTGATGGAAGGATAGAATGGAGGCGTGATGGAAGGATAGATTGGAGGCGTGATAGAAGGATAGAATGGAGGCGTGATGGAAGGATAGAATGGAGGCGTGATGGAAGGATAGAATGGAGGCATGATAGAAGGATAGAATGGAGGCATAATGGAAGGATAGAATGGAGTCATGATGGAAGGATAGAATGGAGGCATGATGGAAGGATAGAATGGAGGCATAATGGAAGGATAGATTGGAGGCGTGATAGAAGGATAGAATGGAGGCATGATGGAAGGATAGAATGGAGGCATGATGGAAGGATAGAATGGAAGCATGATAGAAGGATAGAATGGAGGCATAATGGAAGGATAGAATGGAAGGATAGAATGGAAGGATATAATGGAGTTATGAAGGAAGGATAGAATGGAGGCATGATGGAAGGATAGAATGGAGGCATGATAGAAGGATAGAATAGAGGCATGATAGAAGGATAGAATGGAGGCTTGATAGAAGGATAGAATGGAGGCGTGATGGAAGAATAGAATGGAGGCGTGATAGAAGGATAGAATGGAGGCATGATAGAAGGATAGAATGGAGGCGTGATGGAAGGATAGAATGGAGGCGTGATAGAAGGATAGAATGGAGGCATGAAAGAAGGATATAATGGAGGCATAATGGAAGGATAGAATGGAGGCGTGATGAAGGATAGAATGGAGGCTTGATAGAAGGATAGAATGGAGGCATAATGGAAGGATAGAATGGAGGCATGAAGGAAGGATAGAATGGAGGCATGATGGAAGGATAGAATGGAGGCATGATGGAAGGATAGAATGGAGGCATGAAGGAAGGATAGAATGGAGGCATGAAGGAAGGATAGAATGGAGGCATGAAGGAAGGATAGAATGGAGGCATGAATGAAGGATAGAATGGAGGCATAATGGAAGGATAGAATGGAGGCATAATGGAAGGATAGAATGGAGGCATGATGGAAGGATAGAATGGAGGCATGATGGAAGGATAGAATGGAGGCATGATGGAAGGATAGAATGGAGGCATGATGGAAGGATAGAATGGAGGCATGAAGGAAGGATAGAATGGAGGCATGAAGGGAGGATATAATGGAGGCATGATGGAAGGATAGAATGGAGGCATGATAGAAGGATAGAATGGAGGCATAATGGAAGGATAGAATGGAGGCATAATGGAAGGATAGAATGGAGGCATGATGGAAGGATAGAATGGAGGCATGATGGAAGGATAGAATGGAGGCATGATAGAAGGATAGAATGGAGGCATAATGGAAGGATAGAATGGAGGCATAATGGAAGGATAGAATGGAGGCGTGATAGAAGGATAGAATGGAGGCATGATAGAAGGATATAACGGAGGCATAATGGAAGGATAGAATGGAGGCGTGATGAAGGATAGAATGGAGGCTTGATAGAAGGATAGAATGGAGGCATAATGGAAGGATAGAATGGAGGCGTGATAGAAGGATAGAATGGAGGCGTGATAGAAAGATAGAATGGAGGCATGATAGAAGGATAGAATGGAGGCATGATAGAAGGATAGAATGGAGGCATAATGGAAGGATAGAATGGAGGCATGAAGGAAAGATAGAATGGAGGCATGATAGAAGGATAGAATGGAGGCGTGATGGAAGGATAGAATGGAGGCGTGAAGGAAGGATAGAATGGAGGCGTGATGGAAGGATAGAATGGAGGCGTGATGAAGGATAGAATGGAGGCTTGATAGAAGGATAGAATGGAGGCATAATGGAAGGATAGAATGGAGGCATGAAGGAAGGATAGAATGGAGGCATGATGGAAGGATAGAATGGAGGCATGATGGAAGGATAGAATGGAGGCATGAAGGAAGGATAGAATGGAGGCATGAAGGAAGGATAGAATGGAGGCATGAAGGAAGGATAGAATGGAGGCATGAATGAAGGATAGAATGGAGGCATAATGGAAGGATAGAATGGAGGCATAATGGAAGGATAGAATGGAGGCATGATGGAAGGATAGAATGGAGGCATGATGGAAGGATAGAATGGAGGCATGATGGAAGGATAGAATGGAAGCATGATGGAAGGATAGAATGGAGGCATGAAGGAAGGATAGAATGGAGGCATGAAGGGAGGATATAATGGAGGCATGATGGAAGGATAGAATGGAGGCATGATAGAAGGATAGAATGGAGGCATAATGGAAGGATAGAATGGAGGCATAATGGAAGGATAGAATGGAGGCATGATGGAAGGATAGAATGGAGGCATGATGGAAGGATAGAATGGAGGCATGATAGAAGGATAGAATGGAGGCATAATGGAAGGATAGAATGGAGGCATAATGGAAGGATAGAATGGAGGCGTGATAGAAGGATAGAATGGAGGCATGATAGAAGGATATAACGGAGGCATAATGGAAGGATAGAATGGAGGCGTGATGAAGGATAGAATGGAGGCTTGATAGAAGGATAGAATGGAGGCATAATGGAAGGATAGAATGGAGGCGTGATAGAAGGATAGAATGGAGGCGTGATAGAAAGATAGAATGGAGGCATGATAGAAGGATAGAATGGAGGCATGATAGAAGGATAGAATGGAGGCATAATGGAAGGATAGAATGGAGGCATGAAGGAAAGATAGAATGGAGGCATGATAGAAGGATAGAATGGAGGCGTGATGGAAGGATAGAATGGAGGCGTGAAGGAAGGATAGAATGGAGGCGTGATGGAAGGATAGAATGGAGGCGTGATGGAAGGATAGAATGGAGGCGTGATGGAAGGATAGATTGGAGGCGTGATAGAAGGATAGAATGGAGGCGTGATGGAAGGATAGAATGGAGGCGTGATGGAAGGATAGAATGGAGGCATGATAGACGGATAGAATGGAGGCATAATGGAAGGATAGAATGGAGTCATGATGGAAGGATAGAATGGAGGCATGATGGAAGGATAGAATGGAGGCTTGATAGAAGGATAGAATGGAGGCATAATGGAAGGATAGAATGGAGGCGTGATAGAAGGATAGAATGGAGGCGTGATAGAAAGATAGAATGGAGGCATGATAGAAGGATAGAATGGAGGCATGATAGAAGGATAGAATGGAGGCATAATGGAAGGATAGAATGGAGGCATGAAGGAAAGATAGAATGGAGGCATGATAGAAGGATAGAATGTAGGCGTGATGGAAGGATAGAATGGAGGCGTGAAGGAAGGATAGAATGGAGGCGTGATGGAAGGATAGAATGGAGGCGTGATGGAAGGATAGAATGGAGGCGTGATGGAAGGATAGATTGGAGGC
This sequence comes from Salvelinus alpinus, assembly GCF_045679555.1. Taxonomy (NCBI): domain Eukaryota; kingdom Metazoa; phylum Chordata; class Actinopteri; order Salmoniformes; family Salmonidae; genus Salvelinus; species Salvelinus alpinus. Next base: position 45,770,547 of record NC_092111.1, on the reverse strand, counting down.
GTGATAGAAGGATAGAATGGAGGCGTGATGGAAGGATAGAATGGAGGCGTGATGGAAGGATAGAATGGAGGCATGATAGACGGATAGAATGGAGGCATAATGGAAGGATAGAATGGAGTCATGATGGAAGGATAGAATGGAGGCATGATGGAAGGATAGAATGGAGGCATAATGGAAGGATAGAATGGAGGCATGAAGGAAGGATAGAATGGAGGCATAATGGAAGGATAAAATGGAGGCATAATGGAAGGATAGAATGGAGGCATGATGGAAGGATAGAATGGAGGCATGATGGAAGGATAGAATGGAGGCATGATGGAAGGATAGAATGGAGGCATGATGGAAGGATAGAATGGAGGCATGATGGAAGGATAGAATGGAAGCATGATAGAAGGATAGAATGGAGGCATAATGGAAGGATAGAATGGAAGGATAGAATGGAAGGATATAATGGAGGCATGAAGGAAGGATAGAATGGAGGCATGATGGAAGGATAGAATGGAGGCATGATAGAAGGATAGAATAGAGGCATGATAGAATGATAGAATGGAGGCTTGATAGAAGGATAGAATGGAGGCGTGATGGAAGAATAGAATGGAGGCGTGATAGAAGGATAGAATGGAGGCATGATAGAAGGATAGAATGGAGGCGTGATGAAGGATAGAATGGAGGCGTGATAGAAGGATAGAATGGAGGCATGAAAGAAGGATATAATGGAGGCATAATGGAAGGATAGAATGGAGGCGTGATGAAGGATAGAATGGAGGCTTGATAGAAGGATAGAATGGAGGCATAATTTAAGGATAGAATGGAGGCATGAAGGAAGGATAGAATGGAGGCATGATGGAAGGATAGAATGGAGGCATGATGGAAGGATAGAATGGAGGCATGAAGGAAGGATAGAATGGAGGCATGAAGGAAGGATAGAATGGAGGCATGAATGAAGGATAGAATGGAGGCATAATGGAAGGATAGAATGGAGGCATAATGGAAGGATAGAATGGAGGCATGATGGAAGGATAGAATGGAGGCATGATGGAAGGATAGAATGGAGGCATGATGGAAGGATAGAATGGAGGCATGATGGAAGGATAGAATGGAGGCATGAAGGAAGGATAGAATGGAGGCATGAAGGAAGGATATAATGGAGGCATGATGGAAGGATAGAATGGAGGCATGATAGAAGGATAGAATGGAGGCATAATGGAAGGATAGAATGGAGGCATAATGGAAGGATAGAATGGAGGCATGATGGAAGGATAGAATGGAGGCATGATGGAAGGATAGAATGGAGGCATGATGGAAGGATAGAATGGAGGCATGAAGGAAGGATAGAATGGAGGCGTGATGGAAGAATAGAATGGAGGCGTGATAGAAGGATAGAATGGAGGCATGATAGAAGGATAGAATGGAGGCGTGATGGAAGGATAGAATGGAGGCGTGATAGAAGGATAGAATGGAGGCATGAAAGAAGGATATAATGGAGGCATAATGGAAGGATAGAATGGAGACGTGATGAAGGATAGAATGGAGGCTTGATAGAAGGATAGAATGGAGGCATAATGGAAGGATAGAATGGAGGCATGAAGGAAGGATAGAATGGAGGCATGATGGAAGGATAGAATGGAGGCATGATGGAAGGATAGAATGGAGGCATGAAGGAAGGATAGAATGGAGGCATGAAGGAAGGATAGAATGGAGGCATGAAGGAAGGATAGAATGGAGGCATGAATGAAGGATAGAATGGAGGCATAATGGAAGGATAGAATGGAGGCATAATGGAAGGATAGAATGGAGGCATGATGGAAGGATAGAATGGAGGCATGATGGAAGGATAGAATGGAGGCATGATGGAAGGATAGAATGGAGGCATGATGGAAGGATAGAATGGAGGCATGAAGGAAGGATAGAATGGAGGCATGAAGGAAGGATATAATGGAGGCATGATGGAAGGATAGAATGGAGGCATGATAGAAGGATAGAATGGAGGCATAATGGAAGGATAGAATGGAGGCATGAAGGAAGGATAGAATGGAGGCATAATGGAAGGATAAAATGGAGGCATAATGGAAGGATAGAATGGAGGCATGATGGAAGGATAGAACGGAGGCATGATGGAAGGATAGAATGGAGGCATGATGGAAGGATAGAATGGAGGCATGATGGAAGGATAGAATGGAGGCATGATGGAAGGATAGAATGGAAGCATGATAGAAGGATAGAATGGAGGCATAATGGAAGGATAGAATGGAAGGATAGAATGGAAGGATATAATGGAGGCATGAAGGAAGGATAGAATGGAGGCATGATGGAAGGATAGAATGGAGGCATGATAGAAGGATAGAATAGAGGCATGATAGAAGGATAGAATGGAGGCTTGATAGAAGGATAGAATGGAGGCGTGATGGAAGAATAGAATGGAGGCGTGATAGAAGGATAGAATGGAGGCATGATAGAAGGATAGAATGGAGGCGTGATGGAAGGATAGAATGGAGGCATGAAAGAAGGATATAATGGAGGCATAATGGAAGGATAGAATGGAGGCGTGATGAAGGATAGAATGGAGGCTTGATAGAAGGATAGAATGGAGGCATAATTTAAGGATAGAATGGAGGCATGAAGGAAGGATAGAATGGAGGCATGATGGAAGGATAGAATGGAGGCATGAAGGAAGGATAGAATGGAGGCATGAAGGAAGGATAGAATGGAGGCATAATGGAAGAATAGAATGGAGGCGTGATAGAAGGATAGAATGGAGGCATGATAGAAGGATAGAATGGAGGCGTGATAGAAGGATAGAATGGAGGCATGAAAGAAGGATATAATGGAGGCATAATGGAAGGATAGAATGGAGGCGTGATGAAGGATAGAATGGAGGCTTGATAGAAGGATAGAATGGAGGCATGAAAGAAGGATATAATGGAGGCATAATGGAAGGATAGAATGGAGGCGTGATGAAGGATAGAATGGAGGCTTGATAGAAGGATAGAATGGAGGCATAATGGAAGGATAGAATGGAGGCATGATGGAAGGATAGAATGGAGGCATGATGGAAGGATAGAATGGAGGCATGATGGAAGGATAGAATGGAGGCTTGATGGAAGGATAGAATGGAGGCATGAAGGAAGGATAGAATGGAGGCATGAAGGAAGGATATAATGGAGGCATGATGGAAGGATAGAATGGAGGCATGATAGAAGGATAGAATGGAGGCATAATGGAAGGATAGAATGGAGGCATAATGGAAGGATAGAATGGAGGCATGATGGAAGGATAGAATGGAGGCATGATGGAAGGATAGAATGGAGGCATGATGGAAGGATAGAATGGAGGCATGAAGGAAGGATAGAATGGAGGCGTGATGGAAGAATAGAATGGAGGCGTGATAGAAGGATAGAATGGAGGCATGATAGAAGGATAGAATGGAGGCGTGATGGAAGGATAGAATGGAGGCGTGATAGAAGGATAGAATGGAGGCATGAAAGAAGGATATAATGGAGGCATAATGGAAGGATAGAATGGAGGCGTGATGAAGGATAGAATGGAGGCTTGAAAGAAGGATAGAATGGAGGCATAATGGAAGGATAGAATGGAGGCATGAAGGAAGGATAGAATGGAGGCATGATGGAAGGATAGAATGGAGGCATGATGGAAGGATAGAATGGAGGCATGAAGGAAGGATAGAATGGAGGCATGAAGGAAGGATAGAATGGAGGCATGAAGGAAGGATAGAATGGAGGCATGAATGAAGGATAGAATGGAGGCATAATGGAAGGATAGAATGGAGGCATAATGGAAGGATAGAATGGAGGCATGATGGAAGGATAGAATGGAGGCATGATGGAAGGATAGAATGAAGGCATGATGGAAGGATAGAATGGAGGCATGATGGAAGGATAGAATGGAGGCATGAAGGAAGGATAGAATGGAGGCATGAAGGAAGGATATAATGGAGGCATGATGGAAGGATAGAATGGAGGCATGATAGAAGGATAGAATGGAGGCATAATGGAAGGATAGAATGGAGGCATAATGGAAGGATAGAATGGAGGCATGATGGAAGGACAGAATGGAGGCATGATGGAAGGATAGAATGGAGGCATGATAGAAGGATAGAATGGAGGCATAATGGAAGGATTGAATGGAGGCATAATGGAAGGATAGAATGGAGGCATGATGGAAGGATAGAATGGAGGCACGAAGGAAGGATAGAATGGAGGCTTGATAGAAGGATAGAATGGAAGGATAGAATTGAAGGATAGAATGGAAGGATAGAATGGAGGCATGAAGGAAGGATAGAATGGAGGCATGATGGAAGGATAGAATGGAGGCATGATGGAAGGATAGAATGGAGGCATGAAGGAAGGATAGAATGGAGGCATGAAGGAAGGATAGAATGGAGGCATGAATGAAGGATAGAATGGAGGCATAATGGAAGGATAGAATGGAGGCATAATGGAAGGATAGAATGGAGGCATGATGGAAGGATAGAATGGAGGCATGATGGAAGGATAGAATGGAGGCATGATGGAAGGATAGAATGGAGGCATGATGGAAGGATAGAATGGAGGCATGAAGGAAGGATAGAATGGAGGCATGAAGGAAGGATATAATGGAGGCATGATGGAAGGATAGAATGGAGGCATGATAGAAGGATAGAATGGAGGCATAATGGAAGGATAGAATGGAGGCATAATGGAAGGATAGAATGGAGGCATGATGGAAGGATAGAATGGAGGCATGATGGAAGGATAGAATGGAGGCATGATGGAAGGATAGAATGGAGGCATGAAGGAAGGATAGAATGGAGGCGTGATGGAAGAATAGAATGGAGGCGTGATAGAAGGATAGAATGGAGGCATGATAGAAGGATAGAATGGAGGCGTGATGGAAGGATAGAATGGAGGCGTGATAGAAGGATAGAATGGAGGCATGAAAGAAGGATATAATGGAGGCATAATGGAAGGATAGAATGGAGGCGTGATGAAGGATAGAATGGAGGCTTGATAGAAGGATAGAATGGAGGCATGAAGGAAGGATAGAATGGAGGCATGAAGGAAGGATAGAATGGAGGCATGATGGAAGGATAGTCTGGAGGCATGATGGAAGGATAGAATGGAGGCATGAAGGAAGGATAGAATGGAGGCATGAAGGAAGGATAGAATGGAGGCATGAAGGAAGGATAGAATGGAGGCATGAATGAAGGATAGAATGGAGGCATAATGGAAGGATAGAATGGAGGCATAATGGAAGGATAGAATGGAGGCATGATAGAAGGATAGAATGGAGGCATAATGGAAGGATAGAATGGAGGCATGATAGAAGGATAGAATGGAGGCATAATGGAAGGATAGAATGGAGGCATGATGGAAGGATAGAATGGAGGCACGAAGGAAGGATAGAATGGAGGCTTGATAGAAGGATAGAATGGAAGGATAGAATTGAAGGATAGAATGGAAGGATAGAATGGAGGCATGAAGGAAGGATAGAATGGAGGCATGATGGAAGGATAGAATGGAGGCATGAAGGAAGGATAGAATGGAGGCATGAAGGAAGGATAGAATGGAGGCATGAAGGAAGGATAGAATGGAGGCATGAAGGAAGGATAGAATGGAGGCATGATGGAAGGATAGAATGGAGGCATAATGGAAGGATATAATGGAGGCATAATGGAAGGATAGAATGGAGGCATGATGGAAGGATAGAATGGAGGCATGATGGAAGGATAGAATGGAGGCATGATGGAAGGATAGAATGGAGGCATGATAGAAGGATAGAATGGAGGCATAATGGAAGGATAGAATGGAGGCATGAAGGATGGATAGAATGGAGGCATGATGGAAGGATAGAATGGAGGCATGAAGGACGGATAGAATGGAGGCATAATGGAAGGATAGAATGGAGGCATAATGGAAGGATAGAATGGAGGCATGATGGAAGGATAGAATGGAGGCATGATGGAAGGATAGAATGGAGGCATGATGGAAGGATAGAATGGAGGCATGATGGAAGGATAGAATGGAGGCATGAAGGAAGGATAGAATGGAGGCATGAAGGAAGGATATAATGGAGGCATGATGGAAGGATAGAATGGAGGCATGATAGAAGGATAGAATGGAGGCATTAATGGAAGGATAGAATGGAGGCATAATGGAAGGATAGAATGGAGGCATGATGGAAGGATAGAATGGAGGCATGATGGAAGGATAGAATGGAGGCATGATAGAAGGATAGAATGGAGGCATAATGGAAGGATAGAATGGAGGCATAATGGAAGGATAGAATGGAGGCATGATGGAAGGATAGAATGGAGGCACGAAGGAAGGATAGAATGGAGGCTTGATAGAAGGATAGAATTGAAGGATAGAATGGAAGGATAGAATGGAGGCATGAAGGAAGGATAGAATGGAGGCATGATGGAAGGATAGAATGGAGGCATGAAGGAAGGATAGAATGGAGGCATGAAGGAAGGATAGAATGGAGGCATGAAGGAAGGATAGAATGGAGGCATGAAGGAAGGATAGAATGGTGGCATGAAGGAAGGATAGAATGGAGGCATGATGGAAGGATAGAATGGAGGCATAATGGAAGGATAGAATGGAGGCATAATGGAAGGATAGAATGGAGGCATGATGGAAGGATAGAATGGAGGCATGACGGAAGGATAGAATGGAGGCATGATGGAAGGATAGAATGGAGGCATGATAGAAGGATAGAATGGAGGCATAATGGAAGGATAGAATGGAGGCATGAAGGAAGGATAGAATGGAGGCATGATGGAAGGATAGAATGGAGGCATGAAGGAAGGATAGAATGGAGGCATAATGGAAGGATAGAATGGAGGCATGATGGAAGGATAGAATGGAGGCATGATGGAAGGATAGAATGGAGGCATGATGGAAGGATAGAATGGAGGCATGATGGAAGGATAGAATGGAGGCATGAATGAAGGATATAATGGAGGCATGATGGAAGGATAGAATGGAGGCATGATAGAAGGATAGAATGGAGGCATAATGGAAGGATAGAATGGAGGCATGATGGAAGGATAGAATGGAGGCATGATGGAAGGATAGAATGGAGGCATGATAGAAGGATAGAACGGAGGCACGAAGGAAGGATAGAATGGAGGCTTGATAGAAGGATAGAATGGAAGGATAGAATGGAAGGATAGAATGGAGTCATGATGGAAGGATAGAATGGAGGCATGAAGGAAGGATAGAATGGAGGCATGAAGGAAGGATAGAATGGAGGCATAATGGAAGGATAGAATGGAGGCATGATGGAAGGATAGAATGGAGGCATGATGGAAGGATAGAATGGAGGCATGATGGAAGATTAGAATGGAGGCATGATGGAAGGATAGAATGGCGGCATGATGGAATGATAGAATGGAGGCATGAAGGAAGGATAGAATGGAGGCATGATAGAAGGATAGAATGGAGGCATAATGGAAGGATAGAATGGAGGCATGATGGAAGGATAGAATGGAGGCATGATGGAAGGATAGAATGGAGGCATGATGGAAGGATAGAATGGAGGCGTGATAGAAGGATAGAATGGAGGCACGAAGGAAGGATAGAATGGAGGCTTGATAGAAGGATAGAATGGAAGGATAGAATGGAAGGATAGAATGGAGGCATGAAGGAAGGATAGAATGGAGGCATGATGGAAGGATAGAATGGAGGCATGATAGAAGGATAGAATGGAGGCATAATGGAAGGATAGAATGGAGTTATGAAGGAAGGATAGAATGGAGGCATCATGGAAGGATAGACTGGAGGCATGAAGGAAGGATAGACTGGAGGCATGAAGGAAGGATAGAATGGAGGCATGAATGAAGGATAGAATGGAGGCATGAAGGAAGGATAGAATGGAGGCATAATGGAATTATAGAATGGAGGCATAATGGAAGGATAGAATGGAGGCATGATGGAAGGATAGAATGGAGGCATAATGGAAGGATAGAAAGGAGGCATGATAGAAGGATAGAATGGAGGCACGAAGGAAGGATAGAATGGAGGCTTGATAGAAGGATAGAATGGAAGGATAGAATGGAAGGATAGAATGGAAGGATAGAATGGGGGCATGAAGGAAGGATAGAATGGAGGCATAATGGAAGGATAGAATGGAGGCATAATGGAAGGATAGAATGGAGGCATGATGGAAGGATAGAATGGAGGCACGAAGGAAGGATAGAATGGAGGCTTGATAGAAGGATAGAATTGAAGGATAGAATGGAAGGATAGAATGGAGGCATGAAGGAAGGATAGAATGGAGGCATGATGGAAGGATAGAATGGAGGCATGAAGGAAGGATAGAATGGAGGCATGAAGGAAGGATAGAATGGAGGCATGAAGGAAGGATAGAATGGAGGCATGAAGGAAGGATAGAATGGTGGCATGAAGGAAGGATAGAATGGAGGCATGATGGAAGGATAGAATGGAGGCATAATGGAAGGATAGAATGGAGGCATAATGGAAGGATAGAATGGAGGCATGATGGAAGGATAGAATGGAGGCATGATGGAAGGATAGAATGGAGGCATGATAGAAGGATAGAATGGAGGCATGATAGAAGGATAGAATGGAGGCATAATGGAAGGATAGAATGGAGGCATGAAGGAAGGATAGAATGGAGGCATGATGGAAGGATAGAATGGAGGCATGAAGGAAGGATAGAATGAAGGCATAATGGAAGGATAGAATGGAGGCATGATGGAAGGATAGAATGGAGGCATGATGGAAGGATAGAATGGAGGCATGATGGAAGGATAGAATGGAGGCATGATGGAAGGATAGAATGGAGGCATGATGGAATGATAGAATGGAGGCATGAAGGAAGGATAGAATGGAGGCATGATGGAAGGATAGAATGGAGGCATGATAGAAGGATAGAATGGAGGCATAATGGAAGGATAGAATGGAGGCATGATGGAAGGATAGAATGGAGGCATGATGGAAGGATAGAATGGAGGCATGATAGAAGGATAGAACGGAGGCACGAAGGAAGGATAGAATGGAGGCTTGATAGAAGGATAGAATGGAAGGATAGAATGGAAGGATAGAATGGAGTCATGATGGAAGGATAGAATGGAGGCATGAAGGAAGGATAGAATGGAGGCATGAAGGAAGGATAGAATGGAGGCATAATGGAAGGATAGAATGGAGGCATGATGGAACGATAGAATGGAGGCATGATGGAAGGATAGAATGGAGGCATGATGGAAGATTAGAATGGAGGCATGATGGAAGGATAGAATGGAGGCATGATGGAATGATAGAATGGAGGCATGAAGGAAGGATAGAATGGAGGCATGATAGAAGGATAGAATGGAGGCATAATGGAAGGATAGAATGGAGGCATGATGGAAGGATAGAATGGAGGCATGATGGAAGGATAGAATGGAGGCATGATGGAAGGATAGAATGGAGGCGTGATAGAAGGATAGAATGGAGGCACGAAGGAAGGATAGAATGGAGGCTTGATAGAAGGATAGAATGGAAGGATAGAATGGAAGGATAGAATGGAGGCATGATGGAAGGATAGAATGGAGGCATGATAGAAGGATAGAATGGAGGCATCATGGAAGGATAGAATGGAGTTATGAAGGAAGGATAGAATGGAGGCATCATGGAAGGATAGAATGGAGGCATGATGGAAGGATAGAATGGAGGCATGATGGAAGGATAGAATGGAGGCATGATGGAAGGATAGAATGGAGGCATGATAGAAGGATAGAATGGAGGCATAATGGAAAGATAGAATGGAGGCATAATGGAAGGATAGAATGGAGGCATGATGGAAGGATAGAATGGAGGCATGATAGAAGGATAGAATGGAGGCATAATGGAAGGATAGAATGGAGGCATAATGGAAGGATAGAATGGAGGCATGATGGAAGGATAGAATGGAGGCATGAAGGAAGGATAGAATGGAGGCATAATGGAAGGATAGAATGGAGGCATAATGGAAGGATAGAATGGAGGCATGATGGAAGGATAGAATGGAGGCACGAAGGAAGGATAGAATGGAGGCTTGATAGAAGGATAGAATGGAAGGATAGAATGGAAGGATAGAATTGAGGCATGAAGGAAGGATAGAATGGAGGCATGAAGGAAGGATAGAATGGAGGCATGATGGAAGGATAGAATGGAGGCATGAAGGAAGGATAGAATGGAGGCATGATGGAAGGATAGAATGGAGGCATGAAGGAAGGATAGAATGGAGGCATGAAGGAAGGATATAATGGTGGCATGAAGGAAGGATAGAATGGAGGCATGATGGAAGGATAGAATGGAGGCATAATGGAAGGATAGAATGGAGGCATAATGGAAGGATAGAATGGAGGCATGATGGAAGGATAGAATGGAGGCATGATGGAAGGATAGAATGGAGGCATGATGGAAGGATAGAATGGAGGCATGATAGAAGGATAGAATGAAGGCATAATGGAAGGATAGAATGGAGGCATGATGGAAGGATAGAATGGAGGCATGATGGAAGGATAGAATGGAGGCATGATGGAAGGATAGAATGGAGGCGTGATAAAAGGATAGAATGGAGGCACGAAGGAAAGATAGAATGGAGGCTTGATAGAAGGATAGAATGGAAGGATAGAATGGAAGGATAGAATGGAGGCATGAAGGAAGAATAGAATGGAGGCATGATGGAAGGATAGAATGGAGGAATGATAGAAGGATAGAATGGAGGCATAATGGAAGGATAGAATGGAGTTATGAAGGAAGGATAGAATGGAGGCATCATGGAAGGATAGACTGGAGGCATGAAGGAAGGATAGAATGGAGGCATGAAGGAAGGATAGAATGGAGGCATGAAGGAAGGATAGAATGGAGGCATAATGGAAGGATAGAATGGAGGCATAATGGAAGGATAGAATGGAGGCATGATGGAAGGATAGAATGGAGGCATGATGGAAGGATAGAATGGAGGCGTGATAGAAGGATAGAATGGAGGCACGAAGGAAGGATAGAATGGAGGCTTGATAGAAGGATAGAATGGAAGGATAGAATGGAAGGATAGAATGGAGGCATGAAGGAAGGATAGAATGGAGGCATGAAGTAAGGATAGAATGGAGGCATGATGGAAGGATAGAATGGAGGCATGATAGAAGGATAGAATGGAGGCATAATGGAAGGATAGAATGGAGTTATGAAGGAAGGATAGAATGGAGGCATCATGGAAGGATAGAATGGAGGCATGATGGAAGGATAGAATGGAGGCATGATGGAAGGATAGAATGGAGGCATGATGGAAGGATAGAATGGAGGCATGAAGGAAGGATAGAATGGAGGCATGATGGAAGGATAGAATGGAGGCATGATAGAAGGATAGAATGGAGGCATAATGGAAGGATAGAATGGAGGCATAATGGAAGGATAGAATGGAGGCATGATGGAAGGATAGAATGGAGGCATGATGGAAGGATAGAATGGAGGCATGATAGAAGGATAGAATGGAGGCATGATGGAAGGATAGAATGGAGGCATAATGGAAGGATAGAATGGAGGCATGATGGAAGGATAGAATGGAGGCACGAAGGAAGGATAGAATGGAGGCTTGATAGAAGGATAGAATGGAAGGATAGAATGGAAGGATAAAATGGAAGGATAGAATGGAGGCATGAAGGAAGGATAGAATGGAGGCATGATGGAAGGATAGAATGGAGGCATGAAGGAAGGATAGAATGGAGGCATGATGGAAGGATAGAATGGAGGCATGAAGGAAGGATAGAATGGAGGCATGAAGGAAGGATAGAATGGTGGCATGAAGGAAGGATAGAATGGAGGCATGATGGAAAGATAGAATGGAGGCATAATGGAAGGATAGAATGGATGCATAATGGAAGGACAGAATGGAGGCATGATGGAAGGATAGAATGGAGGCATGATGGAAGGATAGAATGGAGGCATGATGGAAGGATAGAATGGAGGCATAATGGAAGGATAGAATGGAGGCATGATGGAAGGATAGAATGGAGGCATGATGGAAGGATAGAATGGAGGCATGATGGAAGGATAGAATGGAGGCATGATGGATTGATAGAATGGAGGCATGAAGGAAGGATAGAATGGAGGCATGATGGAAGGATAGAATGGAGGCATGATAGAAGGATAGAATGGAGGCATAATGGAAGGATAGAATGGAGGCATGATGGAAGGATAGAATGGAGGCATGATGGAAGGATAGAATGGAGGCGTGATAGAAGGATAGAATGGAGGCACGAAGGAAGGATAGAATGGAGGCTTGATAGAAGGATAGAATGGAAGGATAGAATGGAAGGATAGAATGGAGGCATGAAGGAAGAATAGAATGGAGGCATGATGGAAGGATAGAATGGAGGAATGATAGAAGGATAGAATGGAGGCATAATGGAAGGATAGAATGGAGTTATGAAGGAAGGATAGAATGGAGGCATCATGGAAGGATAGACTGGAGGCATGAAGGAAGGATAGAATGGAGGCATGAAGGAAGGATAGAATGGAGGCATGAAGGAAGGATAGAATGGAGGCATAATGGAAGGATAGAATGGAGGCATAATGGAAGGATAGAATGGAGGCATGATGGAAGGATAGAATGGAGGCATGATGGAAGGATAGAATGGAGGCGTGATAGAAGGATAGAATGGAGGCACGAAGGAAGGATAGAATGGAGGCTTGATAGAAGGATAGAATGGAAGGATAGAATGGAAGGATAGAATGGAGGCATGAAGGAAGGATAGAATGGAGGCATGAAGTAAGGATAGAATGGAGGCATGATGGAAGGATAGAATGGAGGCATGATAGAAGGATAGAATGGAGGCATAATGGAAGGATAGAATGGAGTTATGAAGGAAGGATAGAATGGAGGCATCATGGAAGGATAGAATGGAGGCATGATGGAAGGATAGAATGGAGGCATGATGGAAGGATAGAATGGAGGCATGATGGAAGGATAGAATGGAGGCATGAAGGAAGGATAGAATGGAGGCATGATGGAAGGATAGAATGGAGGCATGATAGAAGGATAGAATGGAGGCATAATGGAAGGATAGAATGGAGGCATAATGGAAGGATAGAATGGAGGCATGATGGAAGGATAGAATGGAGGCATGATGGAAGGATAGAATGGAGGCATGATAGAAGGATAGAATGGAGGCATGATGGAAGGATAGAATGGAGGCATAATGGAAGGATAGAATGGAGGCATGATGGAAGGATAGAATGGAGGCACGAAGGAAGGATAGAATGGAGGCTTGATAGAAGGATAGAATGGAAGGATAGAATGGAAGGATAAAATGGAAGGATAGAATGGAGGCATGAAGGAAGGATAGAATGGAGGCATGATGGAAGGATAGAATGGAGGCATGAAGGAAGGATAGAATGGAGGCATGATGGAAGGATAGAATGGAGGCATGAAGGAAGGATAGAATGGAGGCATGAAGGAAGGATAGAATGGTGGCATGAAGGAAGGATAGAATGGAGGCATGATGGAAAGATAGAATGGAGGCATAATGGAAGGATAGAATGGATGCATAATGGAAGGACAGAATGGAGGCATGATGGAAGGATAGAATGGAGGCATGATGGAAGGATAGAATGGAGGCATGATGGAAGGATAGAATGGAGGCATAATGGAAGGATAGAATGGAGGCATGATGGAAGGATAGAATGGAGGCATGATGGAAGGATAGAATGGAGGCATGATGGAAGGATAGAATGGAGGCATGATGGATTGATAGAATGGAGGCATGAAGGAAGGATAGAATGGAGGCATGATGGAAGGATAGAATGGAGGCATGATAGAAGGATAGAATGGAGGCATAATGGAAGGATAGAATGGAGGCATGATGGAAGGATAGAATGGAGGCATGATGGAAGGATAGAATGGAGGCGTGATAGAAGGATAGAATGGAGGCACGAAGGAAGGATAGAATGGAGGCTTGATAGAAGGATAGAATGGAAGGATAGAATGGAAGGATAGAATGGAGGCATGATGGAAGGATAGAATGGAGGCATGAAGGAAGGATAGAATGGAGGCATGAAGGAAGTATAGATTGGAGGCATAATGGAAGGATAGAATGGAGGCATGATGGAAGGATAGAATGGAGGCATGATGGAAGGATAGAATGGAGGCATGATGGAAGTTTAGAATGGAGGCATGATGGAAGGATAGAATGGAGGCATGATGGAATGATAGAATGGAGGCATGAAGGAAGGATAGAATGGAGAGATGATGGAAGGATAGAATGGAGGCATGATAGAAGGATAGAATGGAGGCATAATGGAAGGATAGAATGGAGGCATGATGGAAGGATAGAATGGAGGCATGATGGAAGGATAGAATGGAGGCATGATGGAAGGATAGAATGGAGGCGTGATAGAAGGATAGAATGGAGGCACGAAGGAAGGATAGAATGGAGGCTTGATAGAAGGATAGAATGGAAGGATAGAATGGAAGGATAGAATGGAGGCATGAAGGAAGGATAGAATGGAGGCATGATGGAAGGATAGAATGGAGGCATGATAGAAGGATAGAATGGAGGCATAATGGAAGGATAGAATGGAGTTATGAAGGAAGGATAGAATGGAGGCATCATGGAAGGATAGACTGGAGGCATGAAGGAAGGATAGAATGGAGGCATGAAGGAAGGATAGAATGGAGGCATGAAGGAAGGATAGAATGGAGGCATAATAGAAGGATAGAATGGAGGCATAAAGGAAGGATAGAATGGAGGCATGATGGAAGGATAGAATGGAGGCATGATGGAAGGATAGAATGGAGGCGTGATAGAAGGATAGAATGGAGGCACGAAGGAAGGATAGAATGGAGGCTTGATAGAAGGATAGAATGGAAGGATAGAATGGAGGCATGAAGGAAGGATAGAATGGAGGCATGATGGAAGGATAGAATGGAGGCATGATGGAAGGATAGAATGGAGGCATAATGGAAGGATAGAATGGAGTTATGGAGGAAGGATAGAATGGAGGCATCATGGAAGGATAGAATGGAGGCATGAAGGAAGGATAGAATGGAGGCATAATGGAAGGATAGAATGGAGGCATGATGGAAGGATAGAATGGAGGCATGATGGAAGGATAGAATGGAGGCATGATGGAAGTTTAGAATGGAGGCATGATGGAAGGATAGAATGGAGGCATGAAGGAATGATAGAATGGAGGCATGAAGGAAGGATAGAATGGAGAGATGATGGAAGGATAGAATGGAGGCATGATGGAAGGATAGAATGGAGGCATGATGGAAGGATAGAATGGAGGCATGATGGAAGGATAGAATGGAGGCGTGATGGAAGGATAGAATGGAGTCGTGAAGAAAGGATAGAATGGAGGCATGATTGAAGGATAGAATGGAGGCATGATGGAAGGATAGAATGGAGGCATGATGGAAGGATAGAATGGAGGCATGATGGAAGGATAGAATGGAGGCATGATAGAAGGATAGAATGGAGGCATAATGGAAGGATAGAATGGAGTTATGAAGGAAGGATAGAATGGAGGCATCATGGAAGGATAGACTGGAGGCATGAAGGAAGGATAGAATGGAGGCATGAAGGAAGGATAGAATGGAGGCATGAAGGAAGGATAGAATGGAGGCATAATGGAAGGATAGAATGGAGGCATGATGGAAGGATAGAATGGAGGCATGATGGAAGGATAGAATGGAGGCGTGATAGAAGGATAGAATGGAGGCACGAAGGAAGGATAGAATGGAGGCTTGATAGAAGGATAGAATGGAAGGATAGAATGGAGGCATGAAGGAAGGATAGAATGGAGGCATGATGGAAGGATAGAATGGAGGCATGATAGAAGGATAGAATGGAGGCATAATGGAAGGATAGAATGGAGTTATGAAGGAAGGATAGAATGGAGGCATCATGGAAGGATAGAATGGAGGCATGAAGGAAGGATAGAATGGAGGCATGAAGGAAGGATAGAATGGAGGCATGAAGGAAGGATAGAATGGAGGCATAATGGAAGGATAGAATGGAGGCATAATGGAAGGATAGAATGGAGGCATAATGGAAGAATAGAATGGAGGCATGATGGAAGGATAGAATGGAGGCATGATGGAAGGATAGAATGGAGGCGTGATAGAAGGATAGAATGGAGGCTTGATAGAAGTATAGAATGGAAGGATAGAATGGAAGGATAGAATGGAGGCTTGATAGAAGGATAGAATGGAAGGATAGAATGGAAGGATAGAATGGAGGCATGAAGGAAGGATAGAATGGAGGCGTGAAAGAAGGATAGAATGGAGGCATGATGGAAGGATACAATGGAGGCATGATGGAAGGATAGAATGGAGGCATGATGGAAGGATTCAATGGAGGCATGATGGAAGGATAGAATGGAGGCATGATGGAAGAATAGAATGGAGGCGTGATAGAAGGATAGAATTGAGGCGTGATGGAAGGATAGAATGGAGGCATGACGGAAGGATAGAATGGAGGCGTGATGGAAGGATAGAATGGAGGCGTGATGGAAGGATAGAATGGAGGCGTGAAGGAAGGATAGAATGGAGGCATGAAGGAAGGATAGAATGGAGGCATAATGGAAGGATAGAATGGAGGCATAATGGAAGGATAGAATGGAGGCATGATGGAAGGATAGAATGGAGGCATGATGGAAGGATAGAATGGAGGCATAATGGAAGGATAGAATGGAGGCGTGATGGAAGGATAGAATGGAGGCGTGAAGGAAGGATAGAATGGAGGCATGATAGAAGGATAAAATGGAGGCATGAAGGAAGGATAGAATGGAGGCATGATGGAAGGATAGAATGGAGGCATGAAGGAATGATAGAATGGAGGCATGAAGGAAGGATAGAATGGAGGCATGAAGGAAGGATAGAATGGAGGCATAATAGAAGGATAGAATGGAGGCATAATGGAAGGATAGAATGGAGGCATGATGGAAGGATAGAATGGAGGCATGATGGAAGGATAGAATGGAGGCGTGATAGAAGGATAGAATGGAGGTACGAAGGAAGGATAGAATGGAGGCATGATAGAAGGATAGAATGGAGGCATAATGGAAGGATAGAATGGAGTTATGAAGGAAGGATAGAATGGAGGCATCATGGAATGATAGAGTGGAGGCATGAAGGAAGGATAGAATGGAGGCATGAACGAAGGATAGAATGGAGGCATGAAGGAAGGATAGAATGGAGGCATGAAGGAAGGATAGAATGGAGGCATAATAGAAGGATAGAATGGAGGCATGATGGAAGGATAGAATGGAGGCATGATGGAAGGATAGAATGGAGGCGTGATAGAAGGATAGAATGGAGGCACGAAGGAAGGATAGAATGGAGGCTTGATAGAAGGATAGAATGGAAGGATAGAATGGAAGGATAGAATGGAGGCATGAAGGAAGGATAGAATGGAGGCGTGATAGAAGGATAGAATGGAGGCATGATGGAAGGATACAATGGAGGCATGATGGAAGGATAGAATGGAGGCATGATAGAAGGATAGAATGGAGGCATAATGGAAGGATAGAATGGAGTTATGAAGGAAGGATAGAATGGAGGCATCATGGAAGGATAGACTGGAGGCATGAAGGAAGGATAGAATGGAGGCATGAAGGAAGGATAGAATGGAGGCATGAAGGAAGGATAGAATGGAGGCATAATGGAAGGATAGAATGGAGGCATGATGGAAGGATAGAATGGAGGCATGATGGAAGGATAGAATGGAGGCGTGATAGAAGGATAGAATGGAGGCACGAAGGAAGGATAGAATGGAGGCTTGATAGAAGGATAGAATGGAAGGATAGAATGGAGGCATGAAGGAAGGATAGAATGGAGGCATGATGGAAGGATAGAATGGAGGCATGATAGAAGGATAGAATGGAGGCATAATGGAAGGAGTGAAGGAAGGATAGAATGGAGGCATGAAGGAAGGATAGAATGGAGGCATAATGGAAGGATAGAATGGAGGCATAATGGAAGGATAGAATGGAGGCATGATGGAAGGATAGAATGGAGGCATGATGGAAGGATAGAATGGAGGCATAATGGAAGGATAGAATGGAGGCGTGATGGAAGGATAGAATGGAGGCGTGAAGGAAGGATAGAATGGAGGCATGATAGAAGGATAAAATGGAGGCATGAAGGAAGGATAGAATGGAGGCATGATGGAAGGATAGAATGGAGGCATGAAGGAATGATAGAATGGAGGCATGAAGGAAGGATAGAATGGAGGCATGAAGGAAGGATAGAATGGAGGCATAATAGAAGGATAGAATGGAGGCATAATGGAAGGATAGAATGGAGGCATGATGGAAGGATAGAATGGAGGCATGATGGAAGGATAGAATGGAGGCGTGATAGAAGGATAGAATGGAGGTACGAAGGAAGGATAGAATGGAGGCATGATAGAAGGATAGAATGGAGGCATAATGGAAGGATAGAATGGAGTTATGAAGGAAGGATAGAATGGAGGCATCATGGAATGATAGAGTGGAGGCATGAAGGAAGGATAGAATGGAGGCATGAACGAAGGATAGAATGGAGGCATGAAGGAAGGATAGAATGGAGGCATGAAGGAAGGATAGAATGGAGGCATAATAGAAGGATAGAATGGAGGCATGATGGAAGCATAGAATGGAGGCATGATGGAAGGATAGAATGGAGGCGTGATAGAAGGATAGAATGGAGGCACGAAGGAAGGATAGAATGGAGGCTTGATAGAAGGATAGAATGGAATGATAGAATGGAAGGATAGAATGGAGGCATGAAGGAAGGATAGAATGGAGGCGTGATAGAAGGATAGAATGGAGGCATGATGGAAGGATACAATGGAGGCATGATGGAAGGATAGAATGGAGGCATGATGGAAGGATTCAATGGAGGCATGATGGAAGGATAGAATGGAGGCGTGATGGAAGAATAGAATGGAGGCGTGATAGAAGGATAGAATTGAGGCGTGATGGAAGGATAGAATGGCGGCATGAAGGAAGGATAGAATGGAGGCGTGATGGAAGGATAGAATGGAGGCGTGATGGAAGGATAGAATGGAGGCGTGAAGGAAGGATAGAATGGAGGCATGAAGGAAGGATAGAATGGAGGCATAATGGAAGGATAGAATGGAGGCATAATGGAAGGATATAATGGAGGCATGATGGAAGGATAGAATGGAGGCATGATGGAAGGATAGAATGGAGGCATAATGGAAGGATAGAATGGAGGCGTGATGGAAGGATAGAATGGAGGCGTGGAGGCAGGATAGAATGGAGGCATGATAGAAGGATAGAATGGAAGCATGAAGGAAGGATAGAATGGAGGCATGATGGAAGGATAGAATGGAGGCATGAAGGAATGATAGAATGGAGGCATGAAGGAAGGATAGAATGGAGGCATGAAGGAAGGATAGAATGGAGGCATAATGGAAGGATAGAATGGAGGCATAATGGAAGGATAGAATGGAGGCATGATGGAAGGATAGAATGGAGGCATGATGGAAGGATAGAATGGAGGCATGATGGAAGGATAGAATGGAGGCGTGATAGAAGGATAGAATGGAGGTACGAAGGAAGGATAGAATGGAGGCTTGATAGAAGGATAGAATGGAGGCAGAATGGAAGGATAGAATGGAGGCATGAAGGAAGGATAGATTGGAGGCGTGATAGAAGGATACAATGGAGGCATGATGGAATGATAGAATGGAGGCATGATGGAAGGATACAATGGAGGCATGATGGAAGGATAGAATGGAGGCATGATGGAAGGATAGAATGGAGGCGTGATAGAAGGATAGAATGGAGGCGTGATGGATGGATAGAATGGAAGCATGATGGAAGGATAGAATGGAGGCATGATGGAAGGATAGAATGGAGGCGTGATGGAAGGATAGAATGGAGTCGTGAAGAAAGGATAGAATGGAGGCATGATGGAAGGATAGAATGGAGGCATGATGGAAAGATAGAATGGAGGCATGATGGAAGGATAGAATGGAGGCATGATGGAAGGATAGAATGGAGGCGTGATGGAAGGATAGAATGGAGGCGTGATGGAAGGATAGAATGGAGGCGTGATAGAAGGATAGAATGGAGGCGTGATGGAAGGATAGAATGGAGGCATGAAGGAAGGATAGAATGGAGGCGTGATGGAAGGATAGAATGGAGGCGTGATGGTAGGATAGAATGGAGGCGTGATGGAAGGATAGAATGGAGTCGTGAAGGAAGGATAGAATGGAGGCATGAAGGAAGGATAGAATGGAGGCATAATGGAAGGATAGAATGGAGGCATGAAGAAAGGATAGAATGGAGGCATGATGGAAGGATAGAATGGAGGCATGATGGAAGGATAGAATGGAGGCGTGATGGAAGGATAGAATGGAGTCGTGAAGGAAGGATAGAATGGAGGCATGATGGAAGGATAGAATGGAGGCATAATGGAAGGATAGAATGGAGGCATGATGGAAGGATAGAATGGAGGCATGATGGAAGGATAGAATGGAGGCATGATGGAAGGATAGAATGGAGGCGTGATAGAAGGATAGAATGGAGGTACGAAGGAAGGATAGAATGGAGGCTTGATAGAAGGATAGAATGGAGGCAGAATGGAAGGATAGAATGGAGGCATGAAGGAAGGATAGATTGGAGGCGTGATAGAAGGATACAATGGAGGCATGATGGAATGATAGAATGGAGGCATGATGGAAGGATACAATGGAGGCATGATGGAAGGATAGAATGGAGGCATGATGGAAGGATAGAATGGAGGCGTGATAGAAGGATAGAATGGAGGCGTGATGGATGGATAGAATGGAGGCATGAAGGAAGGATAGAATGGAGGCATGATGGAAGGATAGAATGGAGGCGTGATGGAAGGATAGAATGGAGTCGTGAAGAAAGGATAGAATGGAGGCATGATGGAAGGATAGAATGGAGGCATGATGGAAGGATAGAATGGAGGCATGATGGAAGGATAGAATGGAGGCATGATGGAAGGATAGAATGGAGGCGTGATGGAAGGATAGAATGGAGGCGTGATGGAAGGATAGAATGGAGGCGTGATAGAAGGATAGAATGGAGGCGTGATGGAAGGATAGAATGGAGGCATGAAGGAAGGATAGAATGGAGGCGTGATGGAAGGATAGAATGGAGTCGTGAAGGAAGGATAGAATGGAGGCATGATGGAAGGATAGAATGGAGGCATAATGGAAGGATAGAATGGAGGCATGAAGGAAGGATAGAATGGAGGCGTGATGGAAGGATAGAATGGAGGCGTGATGGAAGAATAGAATGGAGTCGTGAAGGAAGGATAGAATGGAGGCATGATGGAAGGATAGAATGGAGGCATGATGGAAGGATAGAATGGAGGCATGATAGAAGGATAGAATGGAGGCATAATGGAAGGATAGAATGGAGGCATAATGGGAGGATAGAATGGAGGCATGAAGGAAGGATAGAATGGAGGCATAATGGAAGGATAGAATGGAGGCATGATGGAAGGATAGAATGGAGGCATGATGGAAGGATAGAATGGAGGCATGATGCAAGGATAGAATGGAGGCATGATGCAAGGATAGAATGGAGGCGTGATGGAAGGATAGAATGGAGGCGTGAAGCAAGGATAGAATGGAGACATGATGGAAGGATAGAATGGAGGCATGAAGGAAGGATAGAATGGAGGCATGAAGGAATGATAGAATGGAGGCTTGATAGAAGGATAGAATGGAGGCATAATGGAAGGATAGAATGGAGGCATGAAGGAAGGATAGAATGGAGGCATGATGGAAGGATAGAATGGAGGCATGGTGGAAGGATAGAATGGAGGCATGAAGGAAGGATAGAATGGAGGCATAATGGAAGGATATAATGGAGGCATGATGGAAGGATAGAATGGATGCATAAAGGAAGTATAGAATGGAGGCATGATGGAAGGATAGAATGGAGGCATGATGGAAGGATAGAATGGAGGCATGATGGAAGGATAGAATGGAGGCATGAAGGAAGGAGAGAATGGAGGCATGATGGAAGGATAGAATGGAGGCATGATGGAAGGATAGAATGGAGGCACAATGGAAGGATAGAATGAAGGCACGAAGGAAGGATATAATGGAGGCATGAGGGAAGGATATAATGGAGGCATGATGGAAGAATAGAATTGAGGCATGATGGAAGGATAGAATGGAGGCATGATGGAAGGATAGAATGGAGCCATAATGGAAGGATAGAATGGAGGCATAATGGAAGGATAGAATGGAGGCATGATGGAAGGATAGAATGGAGGCATAATGGAAGGATAGAATGGAGGCATGATGGAAGGATAGAATGGAGGCATGATGGAAGGATAGAATGGATGCATGATGGAAGGATAGAATGGAGGCATGATGGAAGGATAGAATGGAGGCATGAAGGAAGGATAGAATGGATGCATGAAGGAAGGATAGAATGGAGGCATGATGGAAGGATAGAATGGAGGCATGAAGGAAGGATAGAATGGAGGCATGAAGGAAGGATAGAATGGAGGAATGAAGGAAGGATAGAATGGAGGCATGATGGAAGGATAGAATGGAGGCATGAAGGAAGGATAGAATGGAGGCAGAATGGAAGGATATAATGGAGGCATGAAGGAAGGATAGAATGGAGGCGTGATAGAAGGATACAATGGAGGCATGATGGATGGATAGAATGGAGGCATGAAGGAAGGATAGAATGGAGGCATGAAGGAAGGATAGAATGGAGGCATGATGGAAGGATACAATGGAGGCATGATGGAAGGATAGAATGGAGGCATGATGGAAGGATAGAATGGAGGCGTGATAGAAGGATAGAATGGAGGCGTGATGGAAGGATAGAATGGAGGCATGAAGGAAGGATAGAATGGAGGCATGATGGAAGGATAGAATGGAGGCGTGATGGAAGGATAGAATGGAGTCGTGAAGGAAGGATAGAATGGAGGCATGATGGAAGGATAGAATGGTGGCATGATGGAAGAATAGAATGGAGGCATGATGGAAGGATAGAATGGAGGCATGATGGAAGGATAGAATGGAGGCATGATAGAAGGATAGAATGGAGGCATAATGGAAGGATAGAATGGAGGCATAATGGGAGGATAGAATGGAGGCATGAAGGAAGGATAGAATGGAGGCATAAGGGAAGGATAGAATGGAGGCATGATGGAAGGATAGAATGGAGGCATGATGGAAGGATAGAATGGAGGCATGATGCAAGGATAGAATGGAGGCATGATGCAAGGATAGAATGGAGGCGTGATGGAAGGATAGAATGGAGGCGTGAAGGAAGGATAGAATGGAGGCATGATGGAAGGATAGAATGGAGGCATGATGGAAGGATAGAATGGAGGCATAATGGAAGGATAGAATGGAGGCATGAAGGAAGGATAGAATGGAGGCATGATGGAAGGATAGAATGGAGGCGTGATGGAAGAATAGAATGGAGTCGTGAAGGAAGGATATAATGGAGGCATGATGGAAGGATAGAATGGAGGCATGATGGAAGGATAGAATGGAGGCATGATAGAAGGATAGAAGGGAGGCATAATGGAAGGATAGAATGGAGGCATAATGGGAGGATAGAATGGAGGCATGAAGGAAGGATAGAATGGAGGCATAATGGAAGGATAGAATGGAGGCATGATGGAAGGATAGAATGGAGGCATGATGGAAGGATAGAATGGAGGCATGATGCAAGGATAGAATGGAGGCATGATACAAGGATAGAATGGAGGCGTGATGGAAGGATAGAATGGAGGCGTGAAGGAAGGATAGAATGGAGACATGATGGAAGGATAGAATGGAGGCATGAAGGAAGGATAGAATGGAGGCATGAAGGAAGGATAGAATGGAGGCTTGATAGAAGGATAGAATGGATGCATAATGGAAGGATAGAATGGAGGCATGAAGGAAGGATAGAATGGAGGCATGATGGAAGGATAGAATGGAGGCATGATGGAAGGATAGAATGGAGGCATGAAGGAAGATTAGAATGGAGGCATAATGGAAGGATAGAATGGAGGCATGATGGAAGGATAGAATGGATGCATAAAGGAAGTATAGAATGGAGGCATGATGGAAGGATAGAATGGAGGCATGATGGAAGGATAGAATGGAGGCATGATGGAAGGATAGAATGGAGGCATGAAGGAAGGATAGAATGGAGGCATGATGGAAGGATAGAATGGAGGCACAATGGAAGGATAGAATGAAGGCACGAAGGAAGGATAGAATGGAGGCATGAGGGAAGGATATAATGGAGGCATGATGGAAGAATAGAATTGAGGCATGATGGAAGGATAGAATGGAGGCATGATGGAAGGATAGAATGGAGCCATAATGGAAGGATAGAATGGAGGCATAATGGAAGGATAGAATGGAGGCATGATGGAAGGATAGAATGGAGGCATAATGGAAGGATAGAATGGAGGCATGATGGAAGGATAGAATGGAGGCATAATGGAAGGATAGAATGGAGGCATGATGGAAGGATAGAATGGATGCATGATGGAAGGATAGAATGGAGGCATGATGGAAGGATAGAATGGAGGCATGAAGGAAGGATAGAATGGATGCATGAAGGAAGGATAGAATGGAGGCATGAAGGAAGGATAGAATGGAGGCATGAAGGAAGGATAGAATGGAGGCATGAAGGAAGGATAGAATGGAGGAATGAAGGAAGGATAGAATGGAGGCATGATGGAAGGAAAGAATGGAGGCATGAAGGAAGGATAGTTATGAAACACACACAATTTGTAGGGCCTTCCTCTGACACCGCCTGGGGTAGAGGTCCTGGATCGCAGGCAGCTGAGATCATTTCTCTTTCTCTCCCTCTATCTGCTGTCCTTTCCTCGTCCTTGGCAAACCTACAGTCTTCACCACTTGTATTGTATTAAACTGCTGAAAAGAGAAAGAGTGAGGAGAAAGAGAGACAGAATAAGAAGTGGAGACAGGCGTTGAGAAAGTATTTGCTAGAGAAAATCCTTCCACACACTTTTTGTTTTGTTTTGGAAGGCAGCCTAAAAAATGTGCCTGACGCAGATGTTCAGACAGAAGGCGTTTGCATGCTGTTGGATAGTACCGCACCAGACGGGACTCAGTACGACCACCGCGATAACCAGTAAGCAACACTCTCTGTGAGCGTGGTACCGAGCCAACTCCACCTTCTGTTTTAGAGGGGAACTTGTACCCTGTGAGTTGAGACATACCTTGATGATGCTTCTGCTCTGCCCTGCCCGTGCTGCACGACTCATAGTGATGATTATAATAATAGGGCTCAGTAGATAATGGTCTGATGGCTGGATGGCATTGGAAGGAGGAGAGGGGAGTGGAGGGAAGGGAAGGAGAGGAGTGGAGGGAAGGGAAGGAGAGGAGCGGAGGGAAGGAGAGAGAAGAGGGGAAAGCGGAAGAGAGGAGAGAGGAGAGAGGAGAGGGGAGAGAAGAGGAAGAGAGGAGAGAGGAGAGGGGAGAGAGGAGATGGGGAGAGAGAGAGGGACAGAGAGGAGATGAGAGAGGGAGAGAGAGGAGAGGAAAGAGGACAGGAGCTCAGCACTAAATGTCCTAAAATTGAATGACAGTAGATGTGTGAGGAGCATCGTGAAATAAAGATAGAAGACCTCTTAGTCTAAAGGTTGATGAAGACCTCTGAGTCTAAAGGTTGATGAAGACCTCTGAGTCTATAGGTTGATGAAGACCTCTGAGTCTAAAGGTTGATGAAGACCTCTGAGTCTAAAGGTTGATGAAGACCTCTGAGTGTAAATGTTGATAAAGACCTCTGAGTCTATAGGTTGATGAAGACCTCTGAGTCTAAAGGTTGATGAAGACCTCTGAGTCTAAAGGTTGATGAAGACCTCTGAGTCTAGAGGTTGATGAAGACCTCTGAGTTTAAAGGTTGATGAAGACCTCTGAGTCTAAAGGTTGATGAAGACTTCTGAGTTTAAAGGTTGATGAAGACCTCTGAGTCTAAAGGTTGATGAAGACCTCTATAGGTTGATGAAGACCTCTGAGTCTAAAGGTTGATGAAGACCTCTGAGTCTAAAGGTTGATGAAGACCTCTGAGTCTATAGGTTGATGAAGACCTCTGAGTCTAAAGGTTGATGAAGACCTCTGAGTCTAAATGTTGATAAAGACCTCTGAGTCTATAGGTTGATGAAGACCTCTGAGTCTAAAGGTTGATGAAGACCTCTGAGTCTAAAGGTTGATGAAGACCTCTGAGTCTAAAGGTTGATGAAGACCTCTGAGTCTAAAGGTTGATGAAGACCTCTGAGTCTATAGGTTGATGAAGACCTCTGAGTCTAAAGGTTGATGAAGACCTCTGAGTCTAAAGGTTGATGAAGACCTCTGAGTCTAAAGGTTGATGAAGACCTCTGAGTCTATAGGTTGATGAAGACCTCTGAGTCTATAGGTTGATGAAGACCTCTGAGTCTAAAGGTTGATGAAGACCTCTGAGTCTATAGGTTGATGAAGACCTCTGAGTCTAAAGGTTGATGAAGACCTCTGAGTCTAAAGGTTGATGAAGACCTCTGAGTCTAAAGGTTGATGAAGAGCTCTGAGTCTAAAGGTTGATGAAGACCTCTGAGTCTAAAGGTTGATGAAGACCTCTGAGTCTAAAGGTTGATGAAGACCTCTGAGTCTAAAGGTTGATGAAGACCTCTGAGTTTAAAGGTTGATGAAGATCTCTGAGTCTAAAGGTTGATGAAGAGCTCTGAGTCTAAAGGTTGATGAAGACCTCTGAGTTTAACAGTTGCACAGTAATCAGCGGGAACCTTCCTCAGTGTGCAGGTATCTTTTTCTCAACAGCTACTAGTTATTGTATGTGTATACACTATGTTTGAAACTGAAGGACAGCATCGCTCATCTTTTCCATAAGGGACAGAAACACAATGTAATGAATGATGCTTCTGCTTACGTACTGCTTTACTATTTGGGGTCTAGGCCGGGTTAGGGTTGGGGTTGGGGTCTAGGCCGGGGAGGGTTGGGGTTGGGGTCTAGGCCGGGGAGGGTTGGGGTTGGGGTCTAGGCCGGGGAGGGTTGGGGTTGGGGTCTAGGCCGGGGAGGGTTAGGGTTGGGGTCTAGGCCGGGGAGGGTTAGGGTTGGGGTTGGGGTCTAGGCCGGGGAGGGTTGGGGTCTAGGCCGGGGAGGGTTGGGGTTGGGGTCTAGGCCGGGGAGGGTTAGGGTTGGGGTTGGGGTCTAGGCCGGGGAGGGTTGGGGTTGGGGTCTAGGCCGGGGAGGGTTGGGGTTGGGGTCTAGGCCGGGGAGGGTTAGGGTTGGGGTCTAGGCCGGGGAGGGTTAGGGTTGGGGTTGGGGTCTAGGCCGGGGAGGGTTGGGGTCTAGGCCGGGGAGGGTTGGGGTTGGGGTCTAGGCCGGGGAGGGTTGGGGTCTAGGCCGGGGAGGGTTGGGGTTAGGGTTGGGGTCTAGGCCGGTTAGGGTTAGGGTTGGGGTCGAGGCCGGGTTAGGGTTAGGGTCTAGGCCGGGTTAGGGATAGGGTCTAGGCCGGGTTAGGGTTAGGGTCTAGGCCGGGTTAGGGATAGGGTCTAGGCCGGGTTAGGGTTAGGGTCTAGGCCGGGTTAGGGATAGGGTCTAGGCCGGGTTAGGGTTAGGGTCTAGGCCGTGTTAGGGATAGGGTCTAGGCTGGGTTAGGGTTGGGGTCTAGGCCGGGTTAGGGTTGGGGTCTAGGCCGGGTTAGGGATAGGGTCTAGGCCGGGTTAGGGATAGGGTCTAGGCCGGGTTAGGGATAGGGTCTAGGCCGGGTTAGGGTTAGGGTCTAGGCCGGGTTAGGGATAGGGTCTAGGCTGGGTTAGGGTTGGGGTCTAGGCCGGGTTAGGGTTAGGGTCTTGGCCGGGTTAGGGATAGGGTCTGGGCCGGGTTAGGGATAGGGTCTGGGCCGGGTAGGGATAGGATCTGGGCCGGGTTAGGGTTAGGGTCTAGGCCGGGTTAGGGTCTAGGCCGGGTTAGGGTTAGGGTCTAGGCCGGGTTAGGGTTGGGGTCTAGGCCGGGTTAGGGATAGGGTCTGGGCCGGGTAGGGATAGGATCTGGGCCGGGTTAGGGTTAGGGTCTAGGCCCGGTTAGGGTCTAGGCCGGGTTAGGGTTAGGGTCTAGGCCGGTTTAGGGTTAGGGTCTAGGCCGGGTTAGGGTTAGGGTCTAGGCCGGGTTAGGGTCTAGGCCGGGTTAGGGTTAGGGTCTAGGCCGGTTTAGGGTTAGGGTCTAGGCCGGGTTAGGGTTAGGGTCTAGGCCGGGTTAGGGTCTAGGCCGGGTTAGGGATAGGGTCTAGGCCAGGTTAGGGTTAGGGTCTAGGCCGGGTTAGGGTTGTGATGTGCTTTGAAGCACTAAAAGGGCATTTATAAGTCCATTTGATAGTGGAACACTTTTGCCAGGGCTGTACGAGGAATAGGGTGCCATGCTATTTATTTTGTTTCTTTTAACTGACTGAGTCAGGTTGGAACAGTGGGTTAACTGTCTTTTCTTAACTGACTAGTCAAGTCAGTTTGGAACAGTGGTTTATTTGCCTTGTTGAGTGGCAGAATGACAAATGTTTACCTTGAAAGGTCGGGGTTTAGATCTAGCAACCTTTCGGTTACTGGCCCAACGTTCTAGCCACTAGGCTACCTGCTGGTTACTATCCCAATGCTCTAACCACTAGGCTACCTGCTGGTTACTGGCCCAACGCTCTAACCACTAGGCTACCTGCTGGTCACTAGCCCAACGCTCTAACCACTAGGCTACCTGCTTGTTCCTGGCCCAATGCTCTAACCACTAGGCTACCTACTGGTTGCTGGCCCAACGCTCTAACCACTAGGCTACCTGCTGGTTCCTGGCCCAATGCTCTAACCACTAGGCTACCTGCTGGTTACTGGCCCAACACTCTAACCACTAGGCTACCTGCTGGTTACTGGCCCAACGCTCTAACCACTAGGCTATCTGCTGGTTACTGGCCCAACGCTCTAACCACTAGGCTACCTGCTGGTTACTGGTCCCAACGCTCTAACCACTAGGCTACCTGCTGGTTACTAGCCCAAAGCTCTAACCACTAGGCTACCTGCTGGTTACTGGCCCAACGCTCTAACCACTAGGCTACCTGCTGGTTACTAGCCCAACGCTCTAACCACTAGGCTACCTGCTGGTTACTGGCCCAACGCTCTAACCACTAGGCTATCTGCTGGTTACTGGCCCAACGCTCTAACCACTAGGCTACCTGCTTGTTCCTGGCCCAACGCTCTAACCACTAGGCTACCTGCTGGTTACTGGTCCAACGCTCTAACCTCTAAGCTACCTGCTGGTGACTGGCCCAACGCTCTAACCACTAGGCTACCTGCTGGTTACTGGCCCAACGCTCTAACCACTAGGCTACCTGCTGGTGACTGGCCCAACGCTCTAACCACTAGGCTACCTGCTGGTTCCTGGCCCAATGCTCTAACCACTAGGCTACCTGCTGGTTACTGGCCCAACACTCTAACCACTAGGCTACCTGCTGGTTACTGGCCCAACGCTCTAACCACTAGGCTATCTGCTGGTTACTGGCCCAACGCTCTAACCACTAGGCTACCTGCTGGTTACTGGTCCCAACGCTCTAACCACTAGGCTACCTGCTGGTTACTAGCCCAAAGCTCTAACCACTAGGCTACCTGCTGGTTACTGGCCCAACGCTCTAACCACTAGGCTACCTGCTGGTTACTAGCCCAACGCTCTAACCACTAGGCTACCTGCTGGTTACTGGCCCAACGCTCTAACCACTAGGCTATCTGCTGGTTACTGGCCCAACGCTCTAACCACTAGGCTACCTGCTGGTTACTGGCCCAACGCTCTAACCACTAGGCTATCTGCTGGTTACTGGCCCAACGCTCTAACCACTAGGCTACCTACTGGTTGCTGGCCCAACGCTCTAACCACTAGGCTACCTACTGGTTAATGGACCAAACGCTCTAACCACTAGGCTACCTGCTGGTTACTGGCCCAACGCTCTAACCACTAGGCTACCTGCTGGTTACTGGCCCAACGCTCTAACCACTATGCTACCTGCTGGTTACTTTCCCAACGCTCTATCCACTAGGCTACCTGCTGGTTACTGGTCCAATGCTCTAACCACTAGGCTACCTGGTGGTTACTGGTCCAACGCTCTAACCACTAGGCTACCTGCTGGTTACTGGTCCAATGCTCTAACCACTAGGCTACCTGCTGGTTACTGGCCCAACGCTCTAACCACTAGGCTACCTGCTGGTTACTGGACCCAACGCTCTAACCACTAGGCTACCTGCTGGTTTCTGGCCCAACGCTCTAACCACTAGGCTACCTGCTGGTTTCTGGACCAACGCTCTAACCACTAGGCTACCTGCTGGTTACTGGCCCAACGCTCTAACCACTATGCTACCTGCTGGTTACTTTCCCAACGCTCTAACCACTAGGCTACCTGCTGGTTACTGGCCCAACGCTCTAACCACTAGGCTACCTGCTGGTTACTGGTCCAATGCTCTAACCACTAGGCTACCTGGTGGTTACTGGTCCAACGCTCTAACCACTAGGCTACCTGCTGGTTACTGGTCCAATGCTCTAACCACTAGGCTACCTGCTGGTTACTGGCCCAACGCTCTAACCACTAGGCTACCTGCTGGTTACTGGACCCAACGCTCTAACCACTAGGCTACCTGCTGGTTACTGGCCCAACGCTCTAACCACTAGGCTACCTGCTGGTTACTGGCCCAACGCTCTAACCACTAGGCTACCTGCTGGTTACTATCCCAATGCTCTAACCACTAGGCTACCTGCTTGTTACTGGACCCAACGCTCTAACCACTAGGCTACCTGCTGGTTACTGGCCCAACGCTCTAACCACTAGGCTACCTGCTGGTTTCTGGACCAACGCTCTAACCACTAGGCTACCTGCTGGTTACTGGCCCAACTCTGTAACCACTGGGCTACCTGCTGGTTACTGGCCCAACACTAACCACTAGGCTACCTGCCGCCACATATGGGATGTATACTCTTTCTGGTTGTTTATGTCATCATGTGTTGTCAAGACAACACCTCTCTTTATTACACCACAATGCTGAGAACCAAAATCCTGCCTCTTTTGTTGATACTACTGCTCAAACAAATGTTGTTCATTTGGAAGTCATATTAAACGGGATCCTGTATTCAGACTGAACTATCCCAAAAATATACAGGACCAGTCAAAAGTTTGGACACACCTACTCATTCAAGGGTTTTTCTTTATTTTTACTATTTTCTACATTGTAGAATAATAGTGAAGACATCAAAACTATGAAATAACACATGGAATCATGTAGTAACGAAAAAAGTTTTAAACAAATCAAAATATATTTTATATTTTAAATTCTTCAAATAGCCACCCTTTGCCTTGATGACAGCTTTGCACACTCTTGGCATTCTCTCAACCAGCTTCACTTGGAATGCTTTTCCAACAGTCTTGAATGAGTTCCCACTTATGCTGAGCACTTGTTGTCTGCTTTATTTTCACTCATCCAAAACCATCTCAATTGGGTTGAGGTCAGGTGATTGTGGAGGCCAATTCATCTGATGCAGTACTCCATCACTCTCCTTCTTGGTCAAATATCCCTTACACAGCCTGGATGTGTGTTTTAGGTCATTGTCTTGTTGAAAAACAAATGATAGTCCCACTAAGCCCAAACCAGATGGGATGGCGTATCGCTGCAGTATGCTGTGGTAGCCATGCTGGTTGTGTGCCTTGAATTCTAAATAAATCACTGACAGTGTCACCAGCAAAGCACCCCCACACCATCACACCTCCTTCTCCATGCTTCACGGTGGGAACCACACCATCACACCTCCTCCTCCATGCTTCACAGTGGGAACCACACATGGGGAGATCATCCGTTCACCTACTCTGCGTCTCACAAAGACACCCCGGTTGGAACCAAAAATCTCAAATTTGGACTCATCACACCAAAGGACAGATTTCCACCGGTCTAATGTCCATTGCTCGTGTTTCTTGGCCCAAGCAAGTCTCTTCTTATTATTGGTGTCCTTTAGTAGTGGTTTCTTTTCTGCAATTTGACCATGAAGGCCTGATTCACACAGTCTCCTCTGAACAGTTGATGTTGAGATGTGTCTGTTACTTGAACTCTGTGAAGAATTTATTTGGGCTGCTATTTCTGAGGCTGGTAACTCTAATGAACTTATCCTCTGCAGCAGAGGTAATTCTGGGTCTTCCTTTCCTGTGGCGGTCCTCATGAGAGCCAGTTTCATCATAGCACTTGATGGTTTTTGTGACTGCTCTTAGAGAAACCTTCAAAGTTCTTCAAATTTTCAGGATTGACTGACGTTCATGTCTTAAAGTAATGATGGACTGTCGTTTCTCTTTGCTTATTTGAGCTGTTCTTGCCATAATATGGACTTGGTCTTTTACCAATTAGGGCTATCTTCTGTATACCACCCCTACCTTGTCACAACACAACTGACTGGCTCAAACGCATTAAGAAGGAAATAAATTCCACAAATTAACTTTTAACAAGGAACACCTGTTAATTGAAATGCATTCCAGGTAACTACCTCATGAAGCTGGTTGAGAGTGTGCCAAGCTGTCATCAAGGCAAAGGGTGGCTACTTTGAATAATGTCAAATATAAAATATATTTTGCTTTGTTTATCACTTTTTATGTCACTACATGATTCCATATGTGTTATTTCATAGTTTTGGATGTCTTTCACTATTATACTGTAATGTAGAAAATAGTAAAAATAAAGAAAAACCCTGGAATGAGTAGGTGTGTCCAAACACTTGACTGTTACTGTATATATCTGTTAGACAAGAGAAAAGCGATGAGAGAGAGTCATCAGTATGACAGTAAAAGATGCAGTGTTGCTGTTTGTAGCTCTGACGCAACCTCTAAATGACCCCGAGGTCTCTCTTGTAGTTATAGTCCCTCATGGTTGTGTAACTAAGCTCCCCAATGAAACATACCTTCATCGCTGTGTCCTGGTATCCACAAGCTTCAGTCTCCAGGCCTGCTAGCTCTGGTAGGTGCTGTGTCCCAAATGTCACCCTATTACCTACATAGTACACTACTTTTGACCATGTCCCATATGGAATAGGGTGTCATTTGGGACACAACCCATGTCTCCAGGCCTGCTAGCTCTGGTCTAGTAGGTGTGTTGTTTTACTCTGGTGGGCTGTGGGTGGACCGGGGGGGAACTGTTCTGTTCACTATCAGAGTCTAACAGGCTCCATGTCCACTGTTCTGTTCACTATCAGAGTCTAACAGGCTCCATGTCCACTGTTCTGTTCACTATCAGAGTCTAACAGGCTCCATGTCCACTGTTCTGTTCACTATCAGAGTCTAACAGGCTCCATGTCCACTGTTCTGTTCACTATCAGAGTCTAACAGGCTCCATGTCCACTGTTCTGTTCACTATCAGAGTCTATCAGGCTCCATGTCCACTGTTCTGTTCACTATCAGAGTCTAACAGGCTCCATGTCCACTGTTCTGTTCACTATCAGAGTCTAACAGGCTCCATGTCCACTGTTCTGTTCACTATCAGAGTCTAACAGGCTCCATGTCCACTGTTCTGTTCACTATCAGAGTCTAACAGGCTCCATGTCCACTGTTCTGTTCACTATCAGAGTCTAACAGGCTCCATGTCCACTGTTCTGTTCACTATCAGAGTCTAACAGGCTCCATATCCAATATGACATTGAGAGGAAGCAGGAGGGGCCGGCTGCCGTGCGAGGTCTGGCCTAGAGAAGCCTTCTGGAAACCACTGTCCTGGGTCCTGAGAGAAGGAGAGGGGAGTCTGGGTCCTGAGGGAAGGAGAGGAGAGTCTGGGACCTGAAGGAAGGAGAGACTATTCTGGGTCCTGAGAGAAGGAGAGGAGAGTCTGGGTCCTGAGAGAAGGAGAGGAGAGTCTGGGACCTGAGGGAAGGAGAGACTATTCTGGGTCCTTAGAGAAGGAAAGGAGAGTCTGGGTTCTGAGAGAAGGAGAGGAGAGTCTGGTTCCTGAGGGAAGGAGAGGAGAGTCTGGGTCCTGAGGGAAGGAGAGGAGAGTCTGGGTCCTGAGAGAAGGAGAGGAGAGTCTGGGTCCTGAAGGAAGGAGAGGAGAGGCTGGGTCCTGAGGGAAGGAGAGGAGAGTCTGGGTCCTGAGGGAAGGAGAGGAGAGTCTGAGTTCTGAGAGAAAGAGAGGAGAGTCTGGGTCCTGAGAGAAGGAGAGGAGAGTCTGGGTCCTGAGGGAAGGAGAGGAGAGTCTGGGTCCTGAGGGAAGGAGAGGAGAGTCTGGGTTCTGAGAGAAGGAGAGAAGAGTCTGGGTCCTGAGAGGAGAGGAGAGTCTGGGTCCTGAGAGAAGGAGAGGAGAGTCTGTGACCTGAGGGAAGGAGAGACTATTCTGGGTCCTAAGGGAAGGAGAGGAGAGACTTGTCTGGGTACTGAGGGAAGGAGAGGAGATACTGGTCTGGGTTCTGAGGGAAGGAGAGGAGAAGAGAGACTAGTCTGGGTAATGAGGTAAGGAGAGGAGAGACAAGTCCGGGTACTGAGAGAAGGAGAGGAGAGTCTGGGTAATGAGAGAAGGAGAGGAGAGTTTGGGTAATGAGGGAAGGAGGGGAGAGACAGGTCTGGGTACTGAGAGAAGGAGAGGAGAGTCTGGGTTCTGATGGAAGGGGAGGAGAGGATAGTCTGGGTAATGAGACTGGGTCTCCCCTGCTTTCCCTTCTATGGTCCTCTATGCTGGATACCTTCACAGGAAGTTAGGCAGGTGGGTTTGGGAAAAAATTATTAGTTCAATCACCTGTTTATTGTGCATTTATTTGGAGAAAAAAAAGTTCCTCCTGTCACGCCCTGACTGTAGAGAGCTTTTTATGTCTCTTTTTGGTTTGGTCAGGGTGTGATTTGGGTGGGCATTCTATGTTAATTTTCTATGTTTTGTATTTCTATGTGTTTGGCCGGGTGTGGTTCTCAATCAGAGGCAGCTGTCTATCGTTGTCTCTGATTGGGAACCATACTAAGGTAGCTTTTTCCCACATGGTTTTTGTGGGTAGTACATTTCTGTTTAGTGTTTTCACCTTCCAGGACTGTTTCGGTTATTCTCTTGTTTATTTTTGTTATAGTGTTCAGTTTTAATAAAACAAGCATGAACACTTACCACGCTGAGCTTTGGTCCGATGATTCCTCTTCTTCAGACGATGAATACCGTTACACCTCCAAAATTTGACATATTGTATATTTGTTTCTACCCTCCATTCGTTTCTCTCATTGACTTGCAAAATATACAACAAGGGAAAAAATATCCTGGTTATTAAAATTCTGGTAATGTATTCAATGTTTCTGAATTCTATTTGAGAAACGTTATTAATTTCATATATCAAGTTTGGAAGGACCATCTGTTCGCTCCGCATCGCTGCTCCAGCCTCCATCTGCCCAGGCGGTGTATCCCCGATCTCGCTGCTCCCACCACCGCTCCTGTGACGCTTCAGTGCCACCGTCACCCGCAACCACAAAGTTTGGTCCTGACTTTTGATTTGTCACTCATGGCCACTTCGCCTCAGCCGTGTGTGTGTGTGTGTGTGTGTGTGTGTGTGTGTGTGTGTGTGTGTGTGTGTGTGTGTGTGTGTGTGTGTGTGTGTGTGTGTGTGTGTGTGTGTGTGTGTGTGTGTGTGTGTGTGTGTGTGTGTGTGTGTGTGTGTGTGTGTGTGTGTGTGTGTGTGTGTGTGTGTGTGTGTGTGTGTCTATGTGTGTGTGTGTCTATGTGTGTCTATGTGTGTGTGTGTGTGTGTCTATGTGTGTGTGTGTGTGTGTGTGTCTGTGTGTGTGTCTGTCTGTCTGTCTGTGTGTGTGTCTGTCTGTCTGTCTGTCTGTGTGTGTGTCTGTCTGTCTGTCTGTCGTAGTCTCAGACTTGGAGGGCCCCGGCCGTCAGGCAGAAGGACTCCTGTGACATGGGGGGTTCCAATAACTACCGTCTCCACACGCCTTTCCCCTCTGACACTGCAGGCCACCTTCCTCCTCATTCTCCTCGGTTCCAATAACTACCGTCTCCACACGCCTTTCCCCTCTGACACTGCAGGCCACCTTCCTCCTCATTCTCCTCGGTTCCAATAACTACCGTCTCCACACGCCTTTCCCCTCTGACACTGCAGGCCACCTTCCTCCTCATTCTCCTCGGTTCCAATAACTACCGTCTCCACACGCCTTTCCCCTCTGACACTGCAGGCCACCTTCCTCCTCATTCTCCTCGGTTCCAATAACTACCGTCTCCACACGCCTTTCCCCTCTGACACTGCAGGCCACCTTCCTCCTCATTCTCCTCGGTTCCAATAACTACCGTCTCCACACGCCTTTCCCCTCTGACACTGCAGGCCACCTTCCTCCTCATTCTCCTCGGTTCCAATAACTACCGTCTCCACACGCCTTTCCCCTCTGACACTGCAGGCCACCTTCCTCCTCATTCTCCTCGGTTCCAATAACTACCGTCTCCACACGCCTTTCCCCTCTGACACTGCAGGCCACCTTCCTCCTCATTCTCCTCGGTTCCAATAACTACCGTCTCCACACGCCTTTCCCCTCTGACACTGCAGGCCACCTTCCTCCTCATTCTCCTCGGTTCCAATAACTACCGTCTCCACACGCCTTTCCCCTCTGACACTGCAGGCCACCTTCCTCCTCATTCTCCTCGGTTCCAATAACTACCGTCTCCACACGCCTTTCCCCTCTGACACTGCAGGCCACCTTCCTCCTCATTCTCCTCGGTTCCAATAACTACCGTCTCCACACGCCTTTCCCCTCTGACACTGCAGGCCACCTTCCTCCTCATTCTCCTCGGTTCCAATAACTACCGTCTCCACACGCCTTTCCCCTCTGACACTGCAGGCCACCTTCCTCCTCATTCTCCTCGGTTCCAATAACTACCGTCTCCACACGCCTTTCCCCTCTGACACTGCAGGCCACCTTCCTCCTCATTCTCCTCGGTTCCAATAACTACCGTCTCCACACGCCTTTCCCCTCTGACACTGCAGGCCACCTTCCTCCTCATTCTCCTCGGTTCCAATAACTACCGTCTCCACACGCCTTTCCCCTCTGACACTGCAGGCCACCTTCCTCCTCATTCTCCTCGGTTCCAATAACTACCGTCTCCACACGCCTTTCCCCTCTGACACTGCAGGCCACCTTCCTCCTCATTCTCCTCGGTTCCAATAACTACCGTCTCCACACGCCTTTCCCCTCTGACACTGCAGGCCACCTTCCTCCTCATTCTCCTCGGTTCCAATAACTACCGTCTCCACACGCCTTTCCCCTCTGACACTGCAGGCCACCTTCCTCCTCATTCTCCTCGGTTCCAATAACTACCGTCTCCACACGCCTTTCCCCTCTGACACTGCAGGCCACCTTCCTCCTCATTCTCCTCGGTTCCAATAACTACCGTCTCCACACGCCTTTCCCCTCTGACACTGCAGGCCACCTTCCTCCTCATTCTCCTCGGTTCCAATAACTACCGTCTCCACACGCCTTTCCCCTCTGACACTGCAGGCCACCTTCCTCCTCATTCTCCTCGGTTCCAATAACTACCGTCTCCACACGCCTTTCCCCTCTGACACTGCAGGCCACCTTCCTCCTCATTCTCCTCGGTTCCAATAACTACCGTCTCCACACGCCTTTCCCCTCTGACACTGCAGGCCACCTTCCTCCTCATTCTCCTCGGTTCCAATAACTACCGTCTCCACACGCCTTTCCCCTCTGACACTGCAGGCCACCTTCCTCCTCATTCTCCTCGGTTCCAATAACTACCGTCTCCACACGCCTTTCCCCTCTGACACTGCAGGCCACCTTCCTCCTCATTCTCCTCGGTTCCAATAACTACCGTCTCCACACGCCTTTCCCCTCTGACACTGCAGGCCACCTTCCTCCTCATTCTCCTCGGTTCCAATAACTACCGTCTCCACACGCCTTTCCCCTCTGACACTGCAGGCCACCTTCCTCCTCATTCTCCTCGGTTCCAATAACTACCGTCTCCACACGCCTTTCCCCTCTGACACTGCAGGCCACCTTCCTCCTCATTCTCCTCGGTTCCAATAACTACCGTCTCCACACGCCTTTCCCCTCTGACACTGCAGGCCACCTTCCTCCTCATTCTCCTCGGTTCCAATAACTACCGTCTCCACACGCCTTTGCCCTCTGACACTGCAGGCCACCTTCCTCCTCATTCTCCTCGGTTCCAATAACTACCGTCTCCACAGGCCTTTCCCCTCTGACACTGCAGGCCACCTTCCTCCTCATTCTCCTCGGTTCCAATAACTACCGTCTCCACACGCCTTTCCCCTCTGACACTGCAGGCCACCTTCCTCCTCATTCTCCTCGGTTCCAATAACTACCGTCTCCACACGCCTTTCCCCTCTGACACTGCAGGCCACCTTCCTCCTCATTCTCCTCGGTTCCAATAACTACCGTCTCCACACGCCTTTCCCCTCTGACACTGCAGGCCACCTTCCTCCTCATTCTCCTCGGTTCCAATAACTACCGTCTCCACACGCCTTTCCCCTCTGACACTGCAGGCCACCTTCCTCCTCATTCTCCTCGGTTCCAATAACTACCGTCTCCACACGCCTTTCCCCTCTGACACTGCAGGCCACCTTCCTCCTCATTCTCCTCGGTTCCAATAACTACCGTCTCCACACGCCTTTCCCCTCTGACACTGCAGGCCACCTTCCTCCTCATTCTCCTCGGTTCCAATAACTACCGTCTCCACACGCCTTTCCCCTCTGACACTGCAGGCCACCTTCCTCCTCATTCTCCTCGGTTCCAATAACTACCGTCTCCACACGCCTTTCCCCTCTGACACTGCAGGCCACCTTCCTCCTCATTCTCCTCGGTTCCAATAACTACCGTCTCCACACGCCTTTCCCCTCTGACACTGCAGGCCACCTTCCTCCTCATTCTCCTCGGTTCCAATAACTACCGTCTCCACACGCCTTTCCCCTCTGACACTGCAGGCCACCTTCCTCCTCATTCTCCTCGGTTCCAATAACTACCGTCTCCACACGCCTTTCCCCTCTGACACTGCAGGCCACCTTCCTCCTCATTCTCCTCGGTTCCAATAACTACCGTCTCCACACGCCTTTCCCCTCTGACACTGCAGGCCACCTTCCTCCTCATTCTCCTCGGTTCCAATAACTACCGTCTCCACACGCCTTTCCCCTCTGACACTGCAGGCCACCTTCCTCCTCATTCTCCTCGGTTCCAATAACTACCGTCTCCACACGCCTTTCCCCTCTGACACTGCAGGCCACCTTCCTCCTCATTCTCCTCGGTTCCAATAACTACCGTCTCCACACGCCTTTCCCCTCTGACACTGCAGGCCACCTTCCTCCTCATTCTCCTCGGTTCCAATAACTACCGTCTCCACACGCCTTTCCCCTCTGACACTGCAGGCCACCTTCCTCCTCATTCTCCTCGGTTCCAATAACTACCGTCTCCACACGCCTTTCCCCTCTGACACTGCAGGCCACCTTCCTCCTCATTCTCCTCGGTTCCAATAACTACCGTCTCCACACGCCTTTCCCCTCTGACACTGCAGGCCACCTTCCTCCTCATTCTCCTCGGTTCCAATAACTACCGTCTCCACACGCCTTTCCCCTCTGACACTGCAGGCCACCTTCCTCCTCATTCTCCTCGGTTCCAATAACTACCGTCTCCACACGCCTTTCCCCTCTGACACTGCAGGCCACCTTCCTCCTCATTCTCCTCGGTTCCAATAACTACCGTCTCCACACGCCTTTCCCCTCTGACACTGCAGGCCACCTTCCTCCTCATTCTCCTCGGTTCCAATAACTACCGTCTCCACACGCCTTTCCCCTCTGACACTGCAGGCCACCTTCCTCCTCATTCTCCTCGGTTCCAATAACTACCGTCTCCACACGCCTTTCCCCTCTGACACTGCAGGCCACCTTCCTCCTCATTCTCCTCGGTTCCAATAACTACCGTCTCCACACGCCTTTCCCCTCTGACACTGCAGGCCACCTTCCTCCTCATTCTCCTCGGTTCCAATAACTACCGTCTCCACACGCCTTTCCCCTCTGACACTGCAGGCCACCTTCCTCCTCATTCTCCTCGGTTCCAATAACTACCGTCTCCACACGCCTTTCCCCTCTGACACTGCAGGCCACCTTCCTCCTCATTCTCCTCGGTTCCAATAACTACCGTCTCCACACGCCTTTCCCCTCTGACACTGCAGGCCACCTTCCTCCTCATTCTCCTCGGTTCCAATAACTACCGTCTCCACACGCCTTTCCCCTCTGACACTGCAGGCCACCTTCCTCCTCATTCTCCTCGGTTCCAATAACTACCGTCTCCACACGCCTTTCCCCTCTGACACTGCAGGCCACCTTCCTCCTCATTCTCT
The DNA here is from genome assembly GCF_045679555.1 of Salvelinus alpinus. Taxonomy (NCBI): domain Eukaryota; kingdom Metazoa; phylum Chordata; class Actinopteri; order Salmoniformes; family Salmonidae; genus Salvelinus; species Salvelinus alpinus. The sequence continues at coordinate 45,730,209 of NC_092111.1, read as the reverse complement.
CTTCCTCCTCCTCCTCCCCCACTTCATCCTCTTCCTTTTCTTCCTCCACTTCCTCTTCTTTACCTTCCTCCTCATCCTCCTCCTCCTCTTCCTCATCATCCTCCTCATTTTCCTCCTCCATCTCCTCATTCTACCCCTCTTCATCTTCCTCCTCCTCCTCTTCTTCCTCTTCTTCCTCTTCATCATCATCATCTTCTTCATTGTCCTCTTCGTCCTCCTCTTCCTCATCATCATCCTCATCCTCCTTCCCCCTCTCTGCTAGTGGAGGAAGACAGCAGATGTTGGAGACAGCACAGTGAGATGTGTCCCTGTCACAGTTAGAAGACAGCAGATGGTGGAGACAGCACAGTGAGATGTGTCCCTGTCACAGTTAGAAGACA